>NC_046163.1:83547061-83786978 GCF_011064425.1 Rattus rattus | reverse complement strand
AATGGGGGGAGGAGGTGGGGAGGGAACACCCATAAGGAAGGGAGGGGAGGGGGATGTTGCCGGAAACCGGAAAGGGAATAACTTACTCGAGAAATATCTAAAAATATTCAAGTTAATAAAAAAAAAAAGAAAGAAAAAAAAAGTATGAAGAAATTAACAATGTGGATAAAAGCTAACAAAATTTAGTTAAACTAACTTAGAAATTGAATTTTGTTATATTGAGATACTGTGAAAATTAAAGTATTTGAAATGGGAAACTCTATTTATGAACACATAAGTACTCTTAAAAAAAGAACACTCATCAAAAATTCAAATAAAAAAAAGAACACAAAAATATGTAAGGGCAAATGGTAATTCAACATAAGACCCAACATACCAGACGTGTATCAGATTAGTAGTCATCATTGTTAATATATCAAAGAATAGAATTGTGTGTTATCAAGCCCTGAAATAATATAAATATATCTAGCTTTCCTATACTCAGCATCACTACCTTCTCAAACTGATTGCAACCATAAGTATTGTTGAAGCAAGAAACAAGGGAATTGCTAGTGCAAAGTTAATACTTTTAAAGTTAATTCCAGTATACTGCAGAGGTTAATGAAAGACAATGTAAGTCATATGAGTAAAGAAAAACTTGTGAAGTGTTTTTAATGAGAGGAATATCAGATTAAATTGATTAAAGTGTTAAATATAATGAACTAATGAATCTCTAAAGTCAAAAGTTTAAAAAAAGAGAAAGAAAAGCAATACATATCCCAAATACAAGACCCTAAATTGGACAATAATTAGAAATATCTGTTATTTATGATCTTAGCCATAAATGATTTTCACTCACTAATAAAATATAGATTGAGTTAGGGAAATCATGACTCAGTTGTCTTCCAATTGCCATTAACTCACTGGTTATTGGTAACGATGAATTTGATAGACAATTAGAATTGAAACAACTGCTAAAAGTCATCTAGTACTCTGTGTTGGTATATTATTTTGAAGGATCAAATAAAAAATCATCATAAAATAAGAGGAAATGAAGATGATATAATAATGATAAATATATATCTACTTCCAGATTATCAGTTTTATAACAAAGTCAAGTGTGAGTGAGGATTTAAATAAACCTTAAGGCAGTAATAGTATATGAATTCTATTGCCCATTTTCATCTTTGTATAGGTCATGCAAACTAAAAGTCAAAAGCAAGAGCAAAGAGGTAAACTGTAAATTGAAAGGAAGATTTCGCATAGTTACAGAATATTCTTTTTCTACAAATATGGAATTAACATCGTAAACAGACCATGCAACGGTTTAAAAGTAAGCATATCATATTTTAATACATATAAGTGAATCAAAATAATTTTATCTTAGCAGATTCAAGGGGATTTAGACAGTATAAAAATCTAGAATTGTATAAACATTTTGATACTGAACATTACATTCTTAAATGACAAGAAAGTGAAGAAGGTGTTATAGGACAATGTAAGGATTTCCATGATCAAACAAAGAAAGATTAATGTTTCAGAAATTTGAGGATTCCCTTAAAGTACTCCAAGAAAAGAATGTAGCTAGATTATTTTTACATTAAATGAGAGAGAGAGAGAGACAGAGACAGAGAGACAGAGAGAGACAGAGAGAGAGAGAGAGAGAGAGAGAGAGATCTTAAGTAAATAACCCAATAATGAACCTTATAGAAGAAGGGGAGGGGGATGGGATATGGGGCTGATGTCCAGGAAACTGGGTAAGGGAATAACATTTGAAATGTAAATAAAGAAATGCAATAAAAAAGGGGGGTGGATGGGATTCTTAAAGTTCAATTTAAGAATCATCTAATAACTATTTTCATGTATTTAACAACTTCAAGCATTGGAAATATTCAAACTCAAAGACCTTTTACATATCCCTCCAGTCAGAATATCTACCATCAACAAAACTGGATAGCAAGTGCTATTGCAACAAGAGAAATCACTGCAGAGGTTTCCTAGAGCTACAGGATTAGAAATACCAGAAAAGACCACTGCTGAGCACAGATCTGAAGTTTCCAAAGTCAACTGTTCTAGCAATACGTACACCTTACTTATTATTGTTTATTGTAATAATTTCCACCAGAACCAAAAGAGGGAACCAGGACCTTCGAAGATGTTGTTCAAAGAATGAGTTGATAAAGAACATATTGTTCTTAAAAACAAAAGAATTCTAGTTAGATAAAACAAAAGTTAAATCATGGTAATTGTAGGAAAAGGCGTGGACTTGATCATAGAGTTCTGTAAAATAAGTCAAATTGAATGCTTTCTCATAAAATATGCATTTAAAACATTATACAGCATCTTGATAAAATCTCTACGTTATATTGATTAGTAGATAATTTGATAGACCTCAGATGCAATGATGACAGAAAGAGATGTGTGTGAACGTTTAGCATATACGAAAGTTTAAAAGAAACTATGACCAGAGGAAAATATCTATGATAGTGTGCAAGAGGGACAGCGGAGTGTATTGGCATATATACTTCCAAAGTTCCAAAGAAAAAATATTTGTGAAGGACTTTCATAGCAAAAGAATATAAAGCATAGGTGTTATCAGTAAGAATGAAATATACTGATATATGCATGAAAAATCAAAACAGAACATTCATATTTTTGTAAGTTAACCAATAATTAATTTTATAGATTCATAGAGCTTAAGAAAGCGCACCCACACACATATACACTGCCTCCCTCTTTCCATGTTTATGTATTGGCCTATTAAATAAAATAATCTAAGTGTTAATGAATAAAAGTCTAGTTACGGTCTTGAACTAAAGTAAAGTCATCATCACTAATCAAAGAAACCTCTCTTTACAGAAAATTGAAATAATCATAGGAAACCACAATTGTATATATAAAAATGATCAACAAATCATGGAGTGCTCAGCACCAATGGATATATCTACATGACAATTCCTGCAATTATGACTCAATGCAAATAATGTAGGAGATTGTAATACTTAGAATTCATGGAAATCTGTTGTGAAAAAGTTTGTCTTAGAATTACCTGCATAATCTAGATAGAGAAAGTGGCAAAATCAATGTACACGTTGACATGAAATGTGAAAATTTTGCAAGGTTCTATACCTAGAAAAGGAATTATAGGCAACTAATGACAGCTGCTAAAATAATTAGAACCTCCATGGATCAGCCTAGCTATTGTGTGTCCAGATCAAATTGATCAGTTTTGAAATTATATATACAAACAAAAACAGGCTGTATTTATGTATTTGTGCATATATACTATTATAGTAGTGATAACAATAATCAACAGAGTCTATAAACTTGATAATTTGGTTGGAAATGGAAAGGAGTAGAGGAAGAGGGGCTACAGGAAAGGAAAAGGAACTGATATAATTATATTTCAATAGAACATATTTGAAATAATACTAATAGAACTCTCAAAGCATGTCGCACCTCAAATCATTATATTATATTATATTAATTGTTTATTATCACAAAAGAAGTATCATCAAATACAAAACTAAGAATTTAGCATGTAGGAGTAAAGACAAATCATACATCATTTTCTGTGGAAACCTGTAAACTCTTTATGTCATGTGTATTTGATATTATAGGTCTTGAAAACTTCTAAGATTGCCAAAATGGATTTGTTGAAGCTCAATCTAATGATCTGTTTCCAAGAATTAATACTGTAAAAAAAAACTCTCCTAGAAACGACTGTGTAAACAAAACTAGAAAAATGGCTAAATTGATGGGCATATTAAAGTGGAATGAGGAAAATATGCAAGGCCCCAGTCCTAGACAAAGAACTAAACACTGCTTAGAAAAGGAGAATAAGCCTCTGCCAGAGATGAAAGTCGTTATTGATGTTGCCAGTTATTGATTCTGGGTTTGCATCTCATTTACATGGGAGCAGAGATTTTCTTTGTAGGGAGACAGTGATTTGAACCTTAAGAATCTCATCTACCCTATAATTCAGCTATGTTTCCATTCTGTATAATTTCACCAAACTGGTCATGGAATGCTAGTTCACATTTATTGCTGGATCAGCCATTCTGAGAGGGTAATATATTTGTTACTGTAATTGCAGTTCATCTTACTTTTGCAGTACTCAGGAATAAACTTACAACTGGAAATTTCTTTTTTTATATTATGTTATTTGAGACTCTTTTGAAGGGTGTTGTTTCCCTAATTCCTTTCTCAGCCTGTCTATCCTTTGAGTAGAGGAAGGCTACTGATTTGTTTGAGTTAATTTTATACCCAACCACTTTACTGAAGTTGATTATCAGGCTTAGTAGCTCTCTGGTGGAACTTTTGGGGTCACTTAAGTACACTATCTTATCATCTGTAAATAGTTGTAGATGTTGGCTACTGGTTTGCTGTATATTGCTTTTACTATGTTTAGGTATGGGTCTTTGAGTTCCTTATTTTTCGAAGACTTTTAACATGAAGGGATGTTGAATTTTGTCAAATGCTTTCTCAGCATTTAATCATCATGTTGTTTTATTCTTTGAGTTTGTTTATACAATGGATCTTTTAAAGGATATTTTATCTGGAAAAATAATATTAAGAATTTTGTTCAAGAATAGAATCTATAAAAAATTTAATTTTTTGCCAAAGTTTGTATAATTGTAGAACTATACAATAAAAGTAACAATAAACATTCTTCTTTCTCTGCATCTGCTGTACTTAATTCCTTTAAGAGGCAACTAGGCAAAAAGTTTGGAATACCCATGATACAACTCACAGTCAATATGAAGCTCAAGAAGAAGGAAGACGAAAGTATGTATGCTTCAGTCTCTCTTAGAAGACGGAACAAAATACTCACAGGAGGTAGAGGGTAGGAGGGACTTGAGAGGAAGAGAGGAGAGGGGGTGTAAAAAGGGAGGCAATGATCAGGTATGGGAGAAGACAGGGATGCTATACAGAGCCTCAGGAAATTGAATAAGGTTGTGTAGCAATGAGGGATGGGAAACTGTGGGTAGTCTCCATAAAGTCCCAGGTACCAGAAAAGCAAGAGGCTTTTAGGACCTAAAGGGGATGGGATTAGCTGAAATGACCAAGAAAGGGGAGGGAGAACCTGTAGAGATCAGATCCAGAGGTTATGCAAGGCCCCCAGTTGGGTGATGGGGCTACCCACTCATCTCCAAAATTTTAGCCCATAATTGTTCCTGTCTAAAGGAAATATGAGGACAAAGTGGGGAGCAAAGAATGAAGAAAGGTCATCCAGGGACTGCCCTACCTAGGGATTAATCCCATGAACAGACACCAAACCCAGACAGTAGTGTGGATGCCATGAATGCTTGCTGACAGGAGCCTGATATAACTGTCTCCTGAAAGGCCCTGCCAGACTCTGACAAATACAGATGTGGATGCTCAAAGTCAACCATTGGACTTAGCACAGGGATCCCAATGGAGGAGGTGGGGAAGAACTGAAGGAGCTGAATTGCAACACCATAGAAAGAACAACAATATCAACTAACCAGATACCCCAGACCTCCCAGGGACTAAACCACTAACCAAAGAGTACACATAGAAGGACCCATGGCTCCAGCTGCATAGGAAGCAGAGAGTAGCCTTATATAGGATCAATGGAAGGAGAGGTTCTTGGTCCTAGGAAGTCTCAATGCTCCATTGTAGGGGAATGCTAGGGGTGTGAGGTGGGAGTGACTGTATGGGTGAAGGAGCGCTCTCACAGAAGCAGGGGAAAGGAGGATGGATTAGGGGATTTGTGGAGGGGAGCCTGGGTAAGGGGATAACATTTGAAATGTAAATAAATAAAATATCCAATAAAAATAATAAAAATATTAACATAGCTATGTTAACTAACCTGTGGAACACTCTTTCATATATATATATATATTTATTTATTTATAAGCATGTGATATTTTATAAGTTGGAATTTAAAAATTATGGTAAAGTCTGATTGGTTGATTTTCCAAATCCACATCCGTGCTTTGTGTTTGGACATTTGTAGTCATCCTCTGAATTATTATCTATTATGAATAATAAAGGTTATAATCTACAATGACCCTGGGGAAAAATAGAAGCAACTATATTTATTATAGAGTGGATAGTTCCATAGAAAACAGATATTTTTCTTTCAAAAAACTGAAGTTTCATTCTAAGAACTTGTATCAGGGGGCTTACAAATACCTTAATTCAATTGCAGGGTGTCTTATGTCTTTGTTGGCTACCATGGCTATTCACATTTATATATACAATTCTCCCACAAATGTATGAGTTTTCTTTAACATTGTGCTTCCTGGTAGAAGCTAAAACCATAAAGGATCGTCAACATGATAATCTAAACATGAGCTTAGTAGACAAGATTAGACTTGCAGTCTTGGACACAGCTCATAAATCCTAAACCTCACACTGTGGACTCAAAGCAACCAAGGAAATCTGACAGTGAGACTTCCAATTGCTTCTGTAATACCATTGGCCAGTCTAAAGTCATTCATACAACTA
The DNA here is from genome assembly GCF_011064425.1 of Rattus rattus. Lineage (NCBI taxonomy): Eukaryota > Metazoa > Chordata > Mammalia > Rodentia > Muridae > Rattus > Rattus rattus. The sequence goes on along the minus strand of NC_046163.1, from coordinate 83,780,522 downwards.
ACATCATAAAGACTGAGAAGATTAAACATATATATCTTTGTGTGTACACACACACACAAACACACACACACAAACACATACACACACACACACACACAGAAATAAAAAAAGAGATCATGAATTTCAAACAGAGCCAGGAGGCATATATGGGAGATTTTGGAGGAAAGAAAAGAAGAGAAAAAATTGCAAATATATAATCTCAAATATGAAAAATGTAATTTTAAATACTTTAAATGTAAAACTATTACTTAAAAATCAACTATTTATTTTTGATATCATATCAATTTATCTGAGAATAATTTATGATCTATCAATCTTCTGACAAGGTATTTGTTTTACACAAAAATTTACATGCAAAACTTTATTATTTATGTCATAAAATTGTTGACTTTAATATCTATGATACTGAGTCATACTCATAAATATCATCTCTATATCAACGAGTTCAAGTTAATTGTGCACTTTCTCATTTTTAGATTCAGATTATCAGGCTTTATGATCTGCTTCAAGTTGAGTTGCATTCAAGTTGATAGACATTGATCTAATTTTATTCCTTTCCCTGACATTATCCAGTTTGAATAGCACCAAATTTTAGGCAGTTGTATTTTCTCCAATGAGAATTTTTGTTTCCTTCATCAAAAATCAGACACATTTTGGGGTTTATGTTTGGGTATTTTATTTTATGTGTGCCCAGTAGAAGTCCTCTAGATTTGCCTATCTCCACAGACGTAGTAGATATGTAATGGCTCTCATGGAAAGTTGGTGACAAATCTTCCTCAAACTCCACATTCCTACTTGGTAATTTTTTAATAATACTTTCTTGCTTGGTAGTTTTTTAACAGATCTCTGTGAGCCTCTGTGTCTCTGAAACAAATCTCTGATTAGTCCACTATGAAGGTAGTCTATAATATTTCTTGAAATATAGGTGGAGACAATCCATGTCTTGTGGATATTAAACTTTTATGTTGTTAAAGTATATGAACTCAGCCACATACTAGAACTACAGACTCTGAGGCTTAATACAAGGCAGATGTGGGGACACTTGAACTTTGGTTATGGAAGTAGATGTATTATACTTAAATGTTAGTAGACACTGGGAATTTGTTTGCTTTGAAAGTAGAGGTTTTAGAAACAGAATAAAATTGATCCAATAATTTGTTGAGAACAGGTCCTTTGGCATTCCTAATCCCTATGGCTTCCTATCTCATCCTTCACCCTCTTTGTAGTTCTATTAAATATTTTACTTTGTTCCCTTTCAAAATGAACTGAAACTTCTGGTGCCATGATATTAAAAACAAATTAACAAACAAACAAACAAACAACAACAAACTCTATGATTTTTCAAGTTGGCTATATTCTGGTCACAATGACTCAATTTTAACACAAAGAGTAAAATCAAATAACACTAAAATACATTTAGGAAAATTCTTCCACTATCTCATTGAGTCAGACACATACAGTACCTTTCTGTCCTCACACATTGATTTATTCACATAGCTACACCCATAGTTTTGTTTGCTGAGATTTTTTTTTCTGATTACATGGCAAGGCTGAGCTCTCCATATTAATTTGTTCTGCCTCCTGATTTTTACTCAGTTCTATGCTCTTGTGTCTCATTCTAAGTGGTTGGAAGTATCTAAGAATCAGGCAAATACATGCCTAATAAGATATTTCTTCTTCCAGATACCCTGATCCAATTAACTGAATATTTAAAGGCCCTGGGCATGGACATAAATATGGTCTTTACAATTGCAGGACAAAGATGACCTCCAATCAATGCTTGGTTCCTGTTCTTGTGATATGTCAGAGCTCTCATCAAAATGACCTTGACTTACCAGCTGATCAAGAACACTTAAGTGATTTCGAAGCTCCAGACATTCTGGCCTTATCTTCTTCAGAGTATTCAACTGAATTGCCTGTGGCATCTCTTTAATAACAACAATAGATATGTCGTCCCCTTAATAACAACAACAAAATTGGTTCAGCAATCACTTCCAAGTTCTACTTTAATTTAGATCTCTAGTCATCCCCCAGGTTCAAGTATTTTTATAGTAATAATCACAGCTCTTGATACCAATTTATATGCTAGTCTACTTGTATTTTTATATTAGCAGACAGAGAAATTTTTGTAAAGAAGATATGTTGATACAGTTCATGAGTCTGGATCCAGGGAAATCCAGGACCAAAGAGGCCAAATCCAGGGAGGATCTCTATAATGCATAAATGTAGAATGGCAAATGAATGAGAAGACAGAGAAAGAATAGGAGCTGTGCTCCCTATTTTATCAGGACATAAGCCTTATAATAAAAGTTTGAAGATAGCAATGAAGGCAATGTTATTATGACCTCATCATATCTTAAATGTCTCCCACAATTTTGACTGTTCTCATATCCAATACATTTGAAAGTGAGATTTGAGAAAGACAACCAAGTAAAAGCAATTACTGGTCATTGTTAGTGATTTTTCAGGACTTGGTGATTCCCCATGTGCTGGATCCCACTTTGGGATTGTCACTGGACCTTTTTCCAGTAGGCTTCTCTCCATTTCCATCCCTGCAGCTCTTTCAGACAGGGACAATTATGAATCAGAATTTTGACTGTGGAATGGCCACCCCATCCCACATTTAATGTTCTGTCTTTCTGCTGGAGATGGGTTCTGCAAGTTCCCTCTCCCCACTGTAGGGCATTTCATCTAAGGTCCCTCTGTTTGAGTCCTGAGAGTCTCTCACCTTCCAGGTCTCTGGTATGTTCTGGAGGGTCTCACAACCTCCTTCCTCCTGGGGTTGCCCATTCCCATTCTTTCTACTGGATCTCAGGACTTCAGTCCTTTCCCCATGCCTGATACCAGATCATGTTCTCTTCTCCTAATCCTATCCCCGTTCCATTCCAGGTCCTATCCTACCTCACCCCATGTGATTGTTATTCTCCCTCCCAAGTCAGACTGAGGTGTCCTAACTTGGGCACTTACATAATTGAATTTTTGAGTTCTGTGGACTGTATCTTGAGTATTCTGTACTTTTTTTCTTTGGCTAATATCCACCTATTAGTGAAAACATACTATTCATATTCTTTTGGGTCTGCGTTACCTCATTCAGGAAATATTTTCTAGTTTCTTCCATTTGCCTGCAAAACTCCAGGTGGCCTATTTCTTAATAATACCTAAGTAGTATTCTATTGTGTAAATGAACCACATTTTTGTATCAATTCTTCTGGTATAGGGTACCTGGGTTGTTTCCAGCTTCTGGATATCACAAACAAAGCTACTATGAACATAGTGGGACATGTGTCCCTGAAGTATGTTAGGGCATCTTTTGTGTCTATTCCCAGGAGTGATATTGCTGGGTCTTCAGGTAGATCTATTTCCAATTCTCTGAGAAACTTCCAGATTTATTTCCAGAGTGGTTGTACCAGTTTGGAAATCAACCAACTCATCCGACCAGCAATAGATGAGTTTTCCTCTTTCATGCCATCCTCGCCAACATGTGCTGTCACCTGAGGTTTTGATCTTAGTCACTCCGATCAGTATAAGGTGTTTTGATTTGCATTTATCTGACCACTAAGGAATTTGAACATTTCTTTAGGTGCATCTCAGCTCTGTGAGATTCCTTCGTTGTGAATTCTCAGTTGAGCTCTATAACCCATTTTTTTGGATTGGGTTGTTTGGATACTTGGTGATAAGCTTCTTGAGTTCTTTCTATATTTTGGATTTTAGCCCTATATCAGATATGGGTTCAGGGAATATTTTTTTCCCAATCCTCATGTTGCAGATTTGTCTTATTGACTATGTCCTAGACTTACAGAAGCTTTCCAGTTTCAGGAGGTCCCATTTATCAATTCTTGATCTTAGAGTGTGAGTTCTTTATAGGAAATTTCCCCCTGTGCCAATAAATTCAAGGCTCTTTCCCTCTTTCTCATTTATCAGATTCAGTGTATCTGGTTTTATGTTGACATCTTTGATTCACTTAGAATTGAACTTTGTGCAATGTGACAAATAGGGATCTATCATCATTTTTTCTATATATAGACAGCAAGTTAGACCAGCACCATTTATTGAAGATGCTTTCTTTTTTCCATTTTTTATTATTGGCTTCTTTGTAAACAATCAAGTGTAAGTGTATGGCTTTATTGCTGGATCTTCAATTCTATTCCATTGACCAATCTTTTGGTCACAGTACCAATACCATGCAGTTTACATCACTATTGCTCTGTAGTAGAGGTTAAGGTCAATGATGATGATTCCCCCATCAGTTCTTCTTTTGTTAAGAATTGTTTTTGCTATTCTGTGTTTTTTGATTGTCAGATGAAATTGAGAATTACTTTTTTCCATATATTTGAAGAACTGTGCTGGGATTTTGATGGGCATTGCATTGAACATGCAGATGACCTTTGGTAGGATGGCAATTTTTACTGTGATAATTCTGCCAATACATGAACTTCATTTTCTTTCATGAGAGATTTGCGATTCTTTTAAAGATCTTTCACTTGTTTGGTTGGAGTTACCCCAAGATATTTTATATTATCTGTGGCTATTGTGTAGGGACTTGTTTCTCTAATTTCTCTCTCAGTCTGTGTATCATTTGTTTAAAGGAAGGGTACTGACTTATTTGAGTTAAATTTATATCCAGCCACTTTGCTGAAGTAGTTTATCAGCTGGAGACGTTCTCTGGTAGATTATTTGGGGTCACTTTTATGTATTACCATATCATCTGCTAATAGTGATACCTTTATTCCTTCTTAGCCAGTATTATCCCCTTGATCTCTTTTTGTTGTCTTATTGTTCTAGCTGATACTTTGAGTACTATATTGAATCGATATTGGGAGAGTGGGCATCATTGTCTTTTCCCAGATTTTAGTGGGATTGCTTCAAGTATCTCTCCATTTAATTTGATATTGGTTGTTAGTTTACAGTAAACTGTTTTTACTATATTTATGTATGAGCATTGAATTTCTGATCTCTCCAATAAATTTGAATGAAAATATGTTGTATTTTGTCAAATGCTTTTTCTGTATCTCTAAGGAGATGATTATGTGATTATATTCCTTTGAATTTGTTTATATAGTGGATTACATTTTATTTATTTTATTAGAGTGGATTTTCATATATTGAACCAAATTTGCATCCGTGGCCTAAAGCCTTCTTGATTGTAGTGAATGATGGTTTTGATGTGTTCTTGGATTTTGTTTCCAAGAATTTTATTGTGTATTTCTGCATTGATATTCATAAGCAAAATTGGTCTGAAGTTCTCGTTTTTGGTTGTGTTTTTGTGTAGTTTAGGTATCAGAGTAATTGTGGCTTCATAGAATGAATTAGGTAGTATTCTTTATGTTACTATTTTATGGAACAATTTGAGGAATATTAGTATGAGGTATTCTTTGAAGTTCTGGTAGAATTCTGCACTAAAATGTCTTAACCTGGGCCTTTTTTAGTTGGGAGATTTTAATGACTTCTAAGCATTTTCTTAGGGGATATAGACTTGTTTAGATAGTTTACCTGCACTTGATTTAACTTTGATATGTAGTATCTGTCTAGGAAACTATCCATTTCATCTAGATTTTCCAGTTTTATTGAGTAAAGGCTTTTGTAGAAAGATCTGATTTTTTTTTAATATCCTCCATTTCTGTTGTTATAGCTCCCTTTTAATTTATGATTTGGTTAATTTGAATACTGCCTCAGGGCCCTTTAGTTAGTTTGTCTAGATGTTTATCTATCTTGTTGATTTTCTCAAAGAACCAGCTTTTGGAAATGTTGATTCTTTATATTATTTCCTTATTTCTATTTGCTTGATTTGGGTCCTGAGTTTGAATATTTTCTAAAGTGAAGGAGTGTTTGTTTCCTTTTGTGCCAGCACTCTCAGGTATGCTGTTAAGTTGCTAGTGTACGATCTCTGCAGCTTCTTTACCAGGTCACTTAGTGCTATGAATTTTCCTCTTAGTACTGATTTCATTATGTCTCATAAGTTTGGGTATGATGTGTCAAATTTTTCATTAAATTCTAGGAAGTCTTTAATTTCTTTATTTTATCCCTCACCAAATTATCATTTGGTAAAGAGTTGTTCTGGTTCCACAAGTATGTGGGCTTTCTTTAGGTTTTGATGTTATTGACAAACACCCTTAGGCCATGGTGGTCTGATAGGATTCATGGGATCATTTCAATTTTCTTGCATCAGATGAGGGCTGTTTTGTTACCAATTATATCGTCAATTTTCAGAATATACAATGAGGTGCTGAGAAGAAGGTGAATTCGTTTATTTTAGAGTGAAATGTTCTATAGATATCTGTTGAGTCAATATAGTTCTTAAACCTCTATTAATTTCATTGTGTATCTGTTCAGTTTCTGTTTCAATGACCTGTCCATTAGTAAGAGTAGGGTGTTGAAGTCTCCCACTATTATTGTGTGGGATTCAATATGTATTTTGTCCTTTAGTAAAGTTTCCTTTATGAATGTGGGTACCCTTTCATTTGGGGCAAAGATTTTCAGAATTGAGACTTTCTCTTGGTTGATTTTCCCTTTGATGAATATGACATGTCCTTCCTCATCATCCTTGATATCTTTTGGTTGAAAGTCTATTTTATTAGATATTAGGATAGCAACTCCAGCTTGTTACTTGGGACCATTTTCTTGGAAGAACTTTTTCCATGCTTTTACTCTGAGAAAGTTTCTGTCTTTGTTATTAAGGTGTATTTCTTGTTCATGTATGCATATTCAGTCTGTTAGCTTATGTTTTTATATGATTTTTATATGAGTCCATTAACATTGAGAGATATTAAAGACAGATGACTGTTGATTCCTGTTATATTTGTCTTTGTATGTGGCTTTATGTGCTTGTGGTTCTCTCCTTTACTATTTGTTCTAAGATGCTTAATATCTTGTCTTTTCTTTGGTGTAGGTACCTTCTTTGTGTTGGAGTTTACCTTCCAGGATCCTCTGTAGTCTGGATTGGAAGATAGATAATGTTTGAATATGATTTTGTCCTGGAATATTTTGGTTTCTCCGTCTATGTTGAATGAGAGTTTTTCTGGGTATAGTAGGCTAGGCTAGCATTTGTATTCTTTTAGAGTCTGAATGCCCTCTGACAGGGTTCTTTTGTCATTAATGTCTCTGTTGAAAAGTCTGGTGCACTTGGCCTTTTCCCTTGCACCTTTTAATATTCTTTCTTTCTTCTTTGCGTTTAGTGCTTTGCTTCTTATGTGACATGAGGATTTTCTTTTCTGCTCCCATTCATTTGGTGTTCTATAGGTTTCTTGTACATTTATAACCAACTTTTTTTTAGGTTGAGGAAATTTTCTTCTAAGATTTTGTTGAAGAGGTTTTCGGGTCCTTTGAGCTGAGAATCTTCATTTTCCTCTCTTCCAATTTTTCTTAGATTTGGTCTTTTCATTGTGTCCTGAATTTCCTGAATGTTTGGATTAGGATTTTTTATGTTTCAGATTTTCTTTGACAGTTGTGTCTATCTCTTCTATGGTATCTTCAACACCTGAGATTCTCTCTTCTCTCTCTTTTATGATGGTAGTGATGTATTTGTAATTTCTTTTTTTAATATTTATTTTATTTATGTGAGTACACTACAGCTGTCTTCAGACACACCAGAAGAGAGCATCAGATCTTCTTACAGATGGTTGTGAGCCACCATGTGGTTGCTGGGAATTGAACTGAGGACCTCAGGGGAAGCAGTCAGTGCTCTTAACCGTTGATCCATCTCTCCAGCCCGTATTTGTAATTTCTAACCTCTTTTTTAAGTTTATCCATTTCGATGTTTGCCTCCATTTCTGTTTTCTTTATTGTTTCTATTTCTTCGTTTAGTTCTTAGACCACTTTATTCAATTCCTTCACTGTTTGATTGTGTTTCCTATATTTCTTTCAGGGATTTATTGTTTCCTCCATAAGGGCTTCTACCTGTTTATTTGTGTTTTCATTTATTTCTTTCAGTGAATTATTTATATCCTACATAAAGAACTCTATTATCTTCATGAGATAGGATTTTAGGTCAGCTTCTTGATTTTCAGGTCTGTTGTTATATCCAGGGCTTGCTGTGGTGGGAGACTGGGTTCTGATGATATTTTGGCTACTGTTACTTGTGGTTTTGTGCTTGCCTCTTGTGGTCTGGACAGAGAAGCTGCTGATTTGTTGCCCTGGCTGCAGTAGATGTCCTGGGCAGCCTTCAGTCTGGTCTTCAGAGGAGCAGTCAAGCTATTGTCCTGTGTGAAGCTGTTCTCTGGGAGGGAGGAGGTATAGACTGTGGTTTCTGTTTCCCTGTGGGCAGCAGAACTCCAGAGAGGCTTTCAGTTTGTTGGCTCATTTGCCCAGTTGCCCCGTATACAGAGGAAATCCCGGGATGTCGTCAAGGTGTAGTGTCTTCAGGGGAACAGACAGGCTAGTAATCATTTGTTCAGTTGCCCTGTGTGCAACAGCCTAGGAGCCTCAGGGCTGTGGGGTCAGTAACCCTGAGTGAGGCAGATTTCCTGAGATGCCTTAAAATGTTGTATCAAATGCTCTGAGTGCAGTGGATCTTCTGGGACCCCTCAGGATGTAGTCTCTTCAGGGGAGCAGACTAACTAGCAAACTGCTTCAGGAGAAAGGACTGGCCAGAAGGGGAGTGAAATTCAGTGGGCGGGGTTTTGGGGAGTTAATGGATCCCCAAACCACTGGAATTCCAGCAGCAGCTGTGGGACTACTGGAAGGTTCTTACCAAATGTTCTGAGTTCAGTGGGTTTTCTGGGATGCATAATTTCTTTAGAAAAATAAAATCTTTAAAAAATTGAGAAAGGACTGAAGAGGTGAAGTGGTTTGCAACCTATTGGAAGAACAACAATTTCAACCAATCAGACCTCCGAGAGCTCCCAGGGACTAAACCACCAACCAAAGAGTACACATGGAGCAACCCATGTCTCCAACTGCATATGTAGCATACTATAGCCTTGTTGGACATCAATGTGAGGAGAGACATTTGGTCCTGGGAAAGCTTGATGCCCCCCTTTAGGGGAATACCAGGGCAGAGAGGCAGGAGTGAGTGGGTGGGTGGTTTGGGGAGCATCCTCATAGAAGCAAGAAGAGGGAGGATGGGATAGGAGGTTCCTGGAGGGGAAACCAGGAAAGGGAATAACATTTGAAATGTAAATAAATGAAATATACAATAAAAAATAAAAAATTGAAATCTTAAGAACAGTAATAATAATAAAATCACTCTTTTTCAATTACCAATAATGTACTTGGGAACTTTGGAATGTATTTTCTCTTATGATAAATCTTATGTCTGCTAATTATCCTAAATCATTAAGTAATTTTATGTTGAATTTTGTAAATGCATGTTAAAATATTTTTTCAATTAATTTTATAATGATATAACTATAACTCAAAATTTTCCAGGCAAAAAATGTCGCCTTGGCTAACTGTAGTTTTGAAACTAAACATCAAAAATGACAGAAAATTTGCGTATAAGATGTTCTTTGATTCCTCTTTACCTCTTTGTGTTTGGTTTTGTTTCTCAATAAAAAAATGTCATATATATGGTCTTAAGAACCAACCATGATAGTGTCTCTAAATTTTATGATATATAACTACTGACAGTGAAAGAAATTTAACTTGATTTCACTCTATTTTCTGAGAAGTAAAGGACTAATTGGCTAAATCTAATTAAGTAACTAGGTCATGGAATGATAGCATTCTTTTCAAAATAATTTTTCAAAATTACCTTTATGTCAGCTACTAAAATGTGTATGATAATTATTAATAGTTTCCAAATTATAGAACAAAGAATATGAACAGAGCACTATGATAACTGTGTAATAATTCATCACAATGTGCTTTGGACTTTTACCTGTGGCTGAGATAAAAAAATTAGTATTTACAATTGCTTTGTGGATATTTTATCCCCCTTTATAACAAGCATTAACCAAATTAAAATAATTTTGTAACAATTAATGATTTATTATTTTGTTCTTTGGTTTCAGAAATGTAGCTTGTATATTTAAACAGCCACATACATTTTATTTTAACTCTAAAAAGATAAAATTTTGCTAAAATTGTCATGTTAATGGATTACTTCTTTTAGACGAATGAGGGATATGAAATGAATAAAAAATTATATTATGAAAAGCCAATCTTTGTCAGCTTAATATGTGTCTGTGCCTGGAGGTCTCTAGACACTTATGAACTGAGGCCCAACCATAAATCATGAGAGTAATTACTAGACCCAAACTGTGGTGTTGAATTAATTTATCTCAAAAACTACTTTCCACTGTTTGCATACCCTTTAGCATTAGTCTTCTGGGGCCATCGTTCCCCTGACTCATTAAGGATTAGAGTTCAAGAAGTGCTTTGCTTAAAATATCTTTGTCCCTCAGCACAAACCTGCAGATAACCACTTGCATCTCTGCTCAATGATTGGGGAGATTGCCCTGGTGGCTACACCTTTGCATTTTGCTCTCAGTGTGTCATGAGTGATAGATAGTGACATAAGCTGTTCATAAAATGAGAGGCTGGTGGAGGCAGCAACAAAGCTCTCCTTTCTCTCACTGCTAATAGTATTTAACTTAAGGAAATATTTTTGTTTATATAAATTCAAGTGTAAGTGTAGCAAACTAATTTTATTATTATTCTCATTATTGTTATTTAATTATTTTTGCAGTCCAGTTGCTATCTGCCTCCCGGTCTACCCTCCTACAGTTCCTCATCCCATTCCTCTTTCCTCTCTCCAAGAGGATGTCCCACCACCAGCCCCATCCTACCAGCCCTCCCCACTCCCCAGAGCCTGAAGTCTTTAAAGGGTTAGGTGCTTCTTCTCTCACTGAGACCAGACCAGGCAGTCCTCTGTTATATGTGTGTCAGGGGCCTCATATCAGCTAGTGTCCCTGTATTTCCTCTTGTGAATATTTTTCCCTTCTATAAATAGGGTCAAATAATTGACTCTTTTCAATTCCCCCACTCCTCCTGGATCTGCCCCTGCTTTCCTGATACCAAAAGCAGGTATGCATCAATGCATGCACAAATAGAGTAAAAGAAAACAAAACATAGTCCAGTTTGTGCCAGCTGATTGCTCCTAAGCATGGGACCAGTCCTTGAATGTGATAGGTGCACTCCATGACATTCCAATGGGAAGGAAACAAAGAAACCAAAACCTCTACCACCAAGAACCCCGAGTCTTCTTCCTCCAGCAGTTATGAAGTACAAATAACACCTTGACATACTGCCTTCTTACAAAACGGTTTTCAAAATGGTTTTCTAATTACTCATATATCTCGTGTACAAAATATTTTTATGAGAAGCATTTGATATTAACTTTAATCATAATATAGGCCTAGTTTTATTAAATCAAAAATATATGAATTATTAATACATTTATAGAATAAGTAATATGCATATCACCTAGATATTATTAGTTATAAATTCTTATAGTGTTGATACTTTGGTAACATTGTCTTTGCAATATCTTCCATAAAATGTCAGACCAAAACAAATCGAAGACAGGTTTCTGATGCAAGATTACAGTTTTACCTTTTGGGAAGCTGGGACATGGTATTGTGTTTGAGGTCACTCTGCTCAAAGATACTCTGAGCTACCAATAAGAATATATAATGATTTTTAATCAGTAGTACTTTTCATCATTTGAAGCTGTGATAAATTAACTGCATTTAAGATAACACTACTTTTCCCCATTTGAGTACATTTTCAACAGTTTATCCACTGGTGAGCTTAAAAAGCTGTTTGCATTCATCTTGACTATCAAATAAATGTCTCTCTTACTTCATTTTCACCCACAAGGAAATTAACTTGCTTTTATGCTTTCAATCTTGTTTTCAATTATGTTGAATCAGAAAGTCAGGATTTCTTCCTTTTTATTGCCATGTGAAACACTGATACAAATAAGTACTGAATGAATTTGCACTTTCAAATTTCTCTCAATGAGGCAAAACTCCAAAGAAAGTCAATTATAGGTTAAATAGCAATAAATCTCTAAAGGAGAAGGTGTTAGTGATATATGAAACAAATTTTAACAAAAAGTATCTTTTTAGCAGAGACATAAGTATATTCTTAAGATAAACATATGAGTTTCTTCATCATTATTTTCCTAACCAAGTGACATTTAAAATATATATATTTTACAATCCAGTTGTTATTACCTTCCCAGTATGGCCTCTGAAGTTCCTCATTCCATTTCTCTTCCCCCCTATCTCTAAGAGGATATCACTACCCTACCCCACACTACCAGGCCTCCCCATTCACTGAGGAATGTGACATTTGAAATAATCATTGCCCATTTAGTTAGTAAGCATGATTCAGAATAATGCTTACTTACAGTTAACAGTTACAGTTACAGTTCAAATGAACGCCTTTCGAAATCGTGTTTGCTTTTTTTTAAACCAGGTTTTAGTTTTAATTCTTGAAATTCAATGGAATTGTGACAATTATTCAATTTCATATCACATGAAGAACAATAGCCACAAGTGATTTAATTGTAAGCATGGCAAATTAGAAGCAAGCACCTAATTCTCCTTTTATGTATTAGGTCACAATCTTCTTGTGAAACCTTTTAAATCATGTCTTAGAGCCCTGAGAGAACATTCACTCCCCAGCCGTCTCAGACCCTTAAATCATGTTCAATCTCCTGGTATGCTTAAACAGTATTTTGGCTCTTAATGTTAATAGATGAAAGGAATGAACCTAAGTTGAATTATTGAAGTTCAAAGTCATTTATAAAATGCCATCACCCAGAGCATTTACTTACCCATAATACTAAAAACCATTAACATTCAGAGCTCCAACATCAAAGGATAAACTGTTTTTACTCCCACTAGAATGCTAGAGATCAGCATCCCTCCAAAGGCTGCTGCATCCCTCCAAAGGCTTCCATGGATTTGTGACTATCAGACACACTTACCCACGTTTAAATCCTCTTAAAATTTTGTCACACTTTTCTTTAATATTTGACAGTCATATTTTGTGCCATAGTAATTCTTTAATTTTCTTATCATTTATTTTATTTAATAGCAAAGATGTGGGTATTGATACTTTTCATTAAGTTAATACAATTAAATCACTCTAAAGTTCTATTTAGTAAAATCATTCATTGGTAAAATTGAAATTGTTGTCCAAATAATATCTATTTGAATAACAGATGTTATAACAGATTTTAATGTCACAACATGATTAAATACTAAGATAAAAATAACTTAGATATTGGAATAAAAACAAGATAGTACTGATGACTGAAAAGCTGTATCTGCACAGCCCTATTGCTTTGCTTGACTTTGCGTTTATCAGGAAGCCATAGGGCAAGATCTGCTACACCAAGGAGTTCCAAGAATTTCCACAGGTACTGTATATACCCTCTCATTTTCTGCTCTTGTCTCTGCTTTCCTCCTCTTTCTGCCCCAGATTTTCCCAGGGGAGTCAGTCCTCTTTTTCCCACGTTTCCCATTTTCTGTCTCAAAGTTCTGCCTCAAAGTTCCCATCCAACACATTATCAAGAAGACATTTTATCTAAAATACAGCAGTACCTTAATCTGATTTGTTTCTGCTATCATTCTGATCTTTCAAGTTCTTCAGTAAAAAACTCAGCTGGGGACATTAGTCAGTGATCTAGATAGATGGATTTTTATTTATAGCAAATACCAAAGAGATCAGTATTAATGATGGGCATTCTTTTCTCTTTTATTTCATGACTAGATAATAGATTCACTTTAAGATAAAAGATAGGAAGAATGGTAACAATGAACATATATTTTAATTGATAGAAAATATTTTATGTTTGATTATTATTTCTCTACTCGAAAGGGAAATATGCTTAATGTATATTGATGGGGATTATTAGAGAAAGCTGTTATAATTGCCTAAAAATTATTAAATGACAAAACACCATTACCAAGTGGACTTATAAATGAAAATGTTTAATTGAACTTGAAGATTCAGAGGGTTACAGTCTCTTGTGGTGGAGCAAAGTCATGGTGACTACCTGCTCGCAGCTCACATCTTGGTACACAAGAGGGGGAATGGAACACTCGAGGTTTTTGAAACCTTCCAATCTTTCCTGAGAGACACACATTCTCCATCAAGGTCGCACTTTCTAATGCTGCATTGATATGTCTACCAATAAAGGACCAAATATTCAAACATATGAACCTATGGAGCCAGTTAGATTCAAACCACCCCAATGTCTATGAAGAAGAGGGTAGAGGGCAGGATCAGGAAGGTTCCATCATGCACTGTCATTTGTTTTATTGACCTTAATCATTCTAAGTGATATAGCACTAAATCTATAAGTAGTCTTGATTTGCATTTATTGATGATTAAGGCTCCTGAGGATGTGTGTGTGTTTGTGTATGTGAGTGTGTGTGTGTGTGTATGTGTGTGTTTATGTGTTTCTCAGTCATTTGTTTTTTTTTTTTTTTCTGAGACTATTGTTTCATTTTAGACAATCCCAGTTTAGAATTTGGTTATTTATTTTTTTATTGAATATTTTCTTTAAATTACATTTCAAATATTATCCTCTTTCCTGGTTTTCTCTTCAGAAACCCTGCAACCCATACTCCTATCCCCTGCTTCCATGAGAGTACTCCCCCACCAAACCACCCACTCCCTCCTGCCTCCCTGCCCTGGCATTTCCCTACACTGGGGCATCCAGCCTTCACAGGACCAACGATTTCTCTCATTAATGGCCAAGAAGGCCCTTCCTCTGATAAATATGCTCCTGGATCCATGGGTTGCTCTCTGTTTACTCTTTGGTTGGTGGTTTAGTCTCTGGGAACTCTTGGGGGGTCTGGTTGTCTGATATTGCTGTTCTTCCTATGGGGTTGCAAACCCCTCAGTCGCTTTAGTCCTTTCTCTCAATCCTCCATTGGGGACCAGGTTCTCAGTCCAAAGGTGAACTGTGAGCATCCACCTCGGTATTTGTTGGGTTCTGGCAGAGCCTCTCAGAAGACAGTTATATCAGGCTCCTGTCAGCATGGACTTCTTGGCATTCCTGATAGTGACTGGGTTTGGTAACTGCCTGTGGAATGGATCCACATGTATGGCAGTCTCTGGATGCCCTTTCTGTCAATCTCTGCTCCACACATTATCTCCATATTTCCTCCTGTGAATATGTTTTCCCTTTTTCTAAGAACTGAAGGATCCACACTTTGTCTTTCTTCTTCTTGAGCTTCATGTTGTCTGGAAGTCTGGAAGTTCCTCAGAATATTGAACATAGTACTACCTGAGGATGCAGCTATACCACTCCCAGGCATATACCCAAAAGATGCTCCAACATATCACAAGGACATGCGCTATGTTCATAACAGCCTTATTTATTATAGCCAGAAGCTGGAAGGAACCTAGATGTTCTTCAACAGAGGAAAGGATTCAGAAAATGTGGTATATCTACACAATGGAGTACTACTCAGCTATCAAAAACAATGACTTCATGAAATTCGTACGCAAATGGGTAGAACTAAAAAATATCACCCCGAGTGACATAATCCAGTCACAAAGAACACAAATGGTATGCACTCACTGATAAGTGGATATTGTTATTTATTGTTTTGATGTCTAGTGTTTTTGTTGGGTTTGTTATTCTAATTATTTTGTTTTGTTGTTTTATTCTTTAAATATTTTGGACATTTTCCCTTTATAATATGTGTAGTTGGTAAAACAATTCTTTTTTTTTCCAATGTGAAGCTTGCCACATTCTCCAAATAATGGTGTCTTTGTTGATAGAGGAGGGAAAACTGTCTTGTTTCTGTTTTTGTATAAACACTTAGAGCTTATTTCCAATACATTCAATGTTAGTGGTATTCATCCAGTATTTCTCCATTATTATATGGAGATGTGTCTTGAATTTCTACTCTTTCCTTGACTTTTATTAAAATTTTGACATGTTTTGAATGTCTTATCTATATGTAATTAGATGATCTTGAAGTTTTTATCTTCAGTCTTCTGGCAAGGTAGATTATCATTTTACATCTATAGAACCATCCTGGCATATCTAACAGGAAACCTACATGATTGTATTAGATAAAATGAAAGGATGAAAAGGATATAAATGGATGGAGCTAGCAAAGAATTTCTAAGTGACTTAACATAGACACAAAAGACAAAATGCTAGTTATTCTCTTATATGATGTTAGACACTTGATAAGTATGCTACAATACTTATAACTTAGATGTTAGGTTTAAAGTAAGGGACTAGGGTTGAGGATGAGAAGATCATTGAGAAATGGGAATATAGTATCTGTATTGTAAAGCAAATATGGGCAAGATGAAGAGGTGTGGGAGGAAACAGGGAGGTGCACAGAGGGTGAGAAAATTGAACAGAGGGTTGCAGCAATGGGGAATAGGGAACTGGGACTAAAAAAGTCCCAGACACCAGAAGAGCAAAAGGTTCCCAGGGCCCAGCGGATATTATATTGACTGAAATACCAACAAAGGAGAGGAAGAATCTGTAGAGAACATATCCAGAGATTACGCATGGCCCCCAGTTGAGGGATGGGGCCACCCACCCTTCTCACAATTTTAACCCAAAATTGCTCCTGTCTAAAGGAAAATCAGGGAAAAAGAGTGGAGCAGAGAATAAAGTAAGACCAGTCAGAAACTTTCCTACATGGGGATCCATCCTATATGCAGCCACCAAACTCACTCACTATTGCTGATGCCAAGGAGTACTTTGCTGACAGGAGCCTGGTATGGATATCTCCTAAGAGGCTCTGCCAGAGCCTCACTGATACAGATGGAAATGTTTGCAGCTAACCTTCAGACTAAGTATGGAGACCCTAATAGAAGAGTTAGGGGAAGGACTGAAGGAGCTGAAGGGTATTGAAGGGTATTGCAACTCCATAAGAACAACAATACCAAACAACCAGAGTTCCCAGAGACTAAACTACCAAACAAAAAATACACATGAGGCACCCATGGCTCCAGCTCCATATGTAGCAGAGGATGGCATTGTCTGGCATCTATGGGAGGGGAGGCCCTTGATCCAGTGAAGGCTTGATGCTCCAGCATAAGGGAATGATAGGACAGTGAGTTAGATGTAGGTGGGTGGGTTGGGGAGCACCCTCTTAGAAGCAGGGGATATGGGGGGGGTGGAATAGAGGGTTTGTGGAGGGTAAACTGGAAAGGGGGATAACATTTGAAATACAAATAAATAAAATAAGCAATATTTTTTTAAAAATAAAAATAAATTGAAAAATGGTTTTAAAAATATTTTCCTTAAATATTTTGTTTTGATGTGTGTTCTTTTCTGACCAAGTTACCTCACTCGGGATATTTTCTAAACCCATCCATTTCCCTGCGAATTTCATAAAATCATTGCTTTTACTAGCTGAGTAATATTCCATTGTGTAAACATACCACACTTTCTGTATCCATTCTTCTGATGAGGGGCATCTGTGTTGTTTCCAGTTTCTGGCTGTGATAAATATGACTGCTATGAGAAAGCAAATTTAGACTTTTTTCAAAATGGAAAATAAACCATTTGAATGTGTATTATCCTAGAAAAACTCCCATTTACAATAAAGAAGTGTTATAAATTGAAAGCTTACAGAAAAGCATGTGCTTTCTACTTTTATTTAACTAAGATAATAATCCTATGCTGTGCATTTGAAAAGGAGGAAGAAAGCACATAGAAATATTTCACTATAGAGACATAATAAGCATTTGATGAGTGATAATTACCCAGATATGAACATTATGCTAAAAATTTACACCTTGGGACTACATAAAAATACATACATTTTTATTTCTTTATGTTTTAAACTAAAATTTGGAATAAAAACTTACTCCAAATTTTACTAATCAAGAAAGTAAAATGATCCATGAATTTTATTGCCAAATATTGTAAATGAATATTTTACTTATTAAAAAACAGTGTATGCTTTCAAACTTCATAAGGGCATCCTGAGGAGAAGGAAGCAGGCTGCAGGATGGTATGTCACATTTGCCAAGTCGGAGAGGAGGAGTGGATTTCAGACAGCAGCCTGACTTTGCAGTTGATTTATTTGTGCTGTAGAATTAGTTCTAGAGTTTTGACATATGATATAAATTTGTCTCATATTGAGACTGTGGCAACTCAGAATTGCTGGCTGAGAGTTACTGTAAGAAGCTTTGAGGATTATTTCAGGCTTCTGAAATTTGTTCTTACCTTCCCACAGAGATGGGAGAAAGAGCTGGGGTGATCCTGATTGAAAGCAATGCTCCCCATGTTTTTCAAGTTCATTTTAAAGTTTATAGGTTTCTATACTAAAGTGACATGCTTCTCAGTATTTGTCAGTTAACCGGAGGCTGCTGGGTATTTTTTTTTTTTGTTAAGATGCCCCAACCAAAATGCTTGAACACTCAAAGGTGGTGAAAGTTTTAGTTGGAACTGGTAGATTCCTTAAAACTTTTATGATGGAAGCATCCTGGGAAATTCAATCACTGAAAAAATATGATTTCTTCAATACAATAATTGCAGAGCTTGGCTATCTCCTGTTCATTGAAGCATTTCTGAGCTTTTCAAATCAGAGTGAACTATTTCTTTTCCTCAGCTTCAAGAGTGCATTATGCATTCTCATCTATGTCTCCTATTTGCTTGATCCTTAGTTGCAATTACTTCTGTTTCCTTCAATGGATTATATGTGGATAACTCTGTTCATATCCATAACCACTAAATATAGATGAATGCAGAATTTAAACAAGTTCTTTCAATATTGTCTTCAAATGATTATTTCTGTCTTCAAATGAATTTTGCAAAGTTTTTTGAGAGAAAGGTTTAAAAACAATGAGTGTTACTACAAAGAACTTAAGAGATGAGAGTTTGTCAAAGAAAAGCAATAAACAAGAGAACAACACAATAAAATGATACAAAAACTGTAACCAAGAAGAGGTGGCTGGTGAGGTACATCAATGAGAAAAATACTGTCTAGCAAGTGTGAGGACAAAAGAGTGAATCTCCAGAAAACACGTAGAAATCCAGGCATACATGAAGGCCCATCTGAAATTGCAGCTCATAGAAGACAGAGACAGGAGGTGCATAGAGCACAATGACTATCAAGACAAGTCAAAACATTGGTCTCACATTTAAAAGTGAATGTACTCAATGTCTAACATAATAATTGTGTAATATTCCCAATGACAATCTGACAATCTAATACATCTGCATTCATTGTACGTACATATGTGCTTCCATATGTACAAACATATTTTTCAACAAACATTAGAATATACACATGTGCAAAAGCAGAAAGAAAGATTGTGCATTAAAGGACATTTGACACTAATTAAATGGATATATATATATATACATATATATATGTGTGTGTGTGTGTCTGTGTCTGTGTGTGTGTGTGTCTGTGTGTGTGCGCGTGTGTGTGTGTCTGTGCATGTGTGTGTGTGCGTGTGCGTGCCCGTGTTCATTTCCACCAGCCAAATGGAATGGACTTTTTATTCATTTAATTATTCCATAGTTATTCCAAATCAATCAGAGATCAGGGAGATGTAGTCAGATAATCTAAGCACATGGTACAATAATTGGTATATAAATTTTTCATAATCAGGGTAAATTCATGAGGTTATGTTTCCACTACCAAAATTTAAGATAAATCCAAGATTTTCTCATTTTTTAAGAGTGACAGAAAGAAACTGTACACTCTCAAGGTAAATTTCGTCATATCAAATCCTTTACGCACAACAGAAAGTGCGTATTGATTAAATTAAACAGAAACAATCACAGAATTGTCTTTTGTGCCATGAATTTGAACCTGGAGTTATTATATGTCAAACAAAAGGACTACACAATAAGGTAGAAATTCTTTCTGGGACATAATATACTGATATAATGTAAAGTGCAAAAAATGCCATATACTGGAAAACTGCATATAATTAAAAAAGTGCACACATTTCAGACATTGGTTCCCCCCCAAAATGGGTTGCTAATAAAAACCGAGAGTAAATGTCACTTTCAGGTGCAGTCACAGTAGGAGGTACGTGAACAACCACAGGATAAACAAAACAAGCAAAAGATTAACTTGAAAAGGAGTTAGCTAAAAACCAACAAAGCACACACACAAATCAAGCACTGTGAAGCAAAGTTAAATAATTGAAGATTATTTCCGCAGAAATAGAGATGATGAGCAATTATATAGAATTACAAAATATGCATTTACGTTTTTCCTTGATTGACAAATAGTAGAAACTAATAAAGGTCACTTCAGAAATATGCAATACAAATAAAACTATTTGTTTGGGTTCGGGTGAATTGCCTAATGGGCAGGTAAACAACAAATTAAACATATAGAAAATAACAAAATTAGAATATCATTTGAGGCAATGAAGCCCTGTTGAATTATCCTAATATCCATGCTGACTATTTATTAAATAATCTGTATATTTTAAATAAAATACTTATTTACAACGATGATATCCTGAAGTGTAGAAACAGGAGAACTAAGAAATGCTACATAGACAAAGTGACTTTTCCTCTCACACTTTCTGATGTCTGAGCATCAGAAGCGATTATGAGAAAAGTAAAAAGTTTATCAGCTCTGGCCCTTGCTGATCTAAGATCTAAAGAGATAGTCCACACTCGATGTTTCTGCTGAAGCGACTGTTGTCAGGTTGTCAGCTTGCACTGGAAAGGCTTGTGATGTGAAATTAGATGCAGGCCTTGTCAGTCAGTTAAGTCAGTTTCCCAGCTTCACGCATAGCAACTGAATGTACAGGACTGAGGAAGCAACGCTTTTCATTATCTGCTAAAAGAAAAGAGAGCAAAAAAACAAAAATGGAATCCATGATTACAGACACCTTAACCCCTTCCTAAAAACTAACACGATTGCAAACTCATTGAAATGTTGATTTGAATTAGATGATAAAAAAAAATCTAAAGAAAACTACTTGCATATACTCAAAATGTAAAATACACATGGAAGATCATGCTCAATAATTAACCAAATTTGAATTTTCTCAGAGCATAAATTAAGACATGACAAATGACAAATGTCAGGAGACTGAATGATCACAGAACATGCTCCCTATCACCACAGAAAATGAATTTGAAATTACCAGCAAATAGCCTATTGGCAATTAGTCATGTTTGGCAGCAAGAGCACAATGGCACTGGAAGTATGATGTATTAATATTCTTAGGAAGCCTGAGAAATTATACTGTGCACTGTGGAGGGAGTAGACAAAGTTTAACAGAATATACATTCTGTATAAAACAATAATATAGTATAACTTCATTATAATGAAATGTCATTGTAAAGAAAGGGAGCAGCTCTTAAAAAATGATAATAGATTAAGTAAGCCATTTATACAGAACATTCAGTCTTACCTCTGAATCAGACCAATACTATATAGATAGGATAAAATTAAGCTCACGCTCAATTCCAAATGAAAGACAGCTTAGGGAGAATTATAGTGGATACTCTTTTCCAAAACATATAGAGAGAAATATTTAGTGTAGAAGTGATTAATTTAAATAAACATAGAAATTGCAATGATTTCTGTTTATTAATAAGGTCTAACAGTAAATGTAAAAGACATATCAGATCCTGGTTAATATTACTTACAAAATATAACTACTAAATTACTCCTGTCCTTACTTTAATTTAATTTTATATTTTAACTTACTCACTTTACACCCTGTTCACTGCCTCTCTTCCAGTCACAATCTTTCCCCACCCCCTACCCCTGCTTCTCCTCTGGACGGGTGGTGGCCTACCTGGGTGTCCCTCTACCCTTGCACTTCGAATCTTTGCAGGGCTAGGCACTTCGTCTCCCACTGAGGACAGACATGGCAGCCCAGCTAGAAGACTATTTCTCATGTATAGTCATCTGCTTTTTGGAATGCTCCATTTCAGTTTTTCAAGACCCACATGAAGACCAAGCTGCACATCTGTGACATATCTGCAAGAATACCTAGGTCCAGCCCGTGTATGTTCTTTGGTTTGTGGTTCAGACTCTGAGACACCCAAGGGTTAGTTGACTGTGTTGTCCTTCCTTTGACTTTTGGTTTTAGAACCAAAAAAAAAAAAAAACAAGTAATAAAGGAAAGTATTACAATTAGCATACGTGAAAAGGGAAAGGGAAGATGTTTAGAAAAGGCTCTGATACTTGGCATCACCTGCTAATGCTAAACACAATTTTATTTATTTGTTTTTCTAACCCTAGGAAAACAGACAGTGCATTCTGAATTTAATGAAAGACTATGTATATGAGCAATCCTAAGGAATCCCTTATTATTAAAGGTCCCCATTTTCCCTACTTAGACTCCATGACAAAGTCTATCTAGGGGTGACACAGTATCTCAGCAGTAAAAGATAGGTTTGCTGTCAGGTCTAAAAGACTGATCTTGAAATCCAGAATAATATACTGCAAAGAGCAAACCAAATTCTACTAATTACAGCATTGGCTATCAGACTAAGACCTTGTGAGGTGCAGACATACACACATATATACACACTCCACACTAATCACAGTCCAGACACACAAAAATGAATGCATATACATTTAAATATATAAGCACAGAAATAATGCCACGGGGGACAGATGTATTATTTTGTTAAGAATGACAACAGAAATTACCAAAAACTCCATAGCCATGAAAGCAAATTCACAGATCAGCAAGAATACACAAAAGTTGGACGTATATAGTATTAATCAAGACAATCTCAGTGGTAAGTGTTGTATGGAGAAAGAGTGGTTGTCATCCCCCCACTAACCAAAAACACAGTCCAGCATTCTAAATAGCAGAATCTGAAAATAAGCTGAAACCATGTTCAACATTATATTGAAATAGGTGTTTCCTATCTTCATCTTAATTTTATGTATATTTCTCCCAGGGCAAATCCTTTGCTAGGACTATTGTTGGCAAAAACATTCTAAGAAGTGATTCCCGTGTATCTAATTACAAAAAATACTAAATCATTACAAACTTTTTTTAAAATTTGTTTATTCATTTTATTTTTGTGGTCCTAAAATACATATCTACAGAATGTTTACCAAATCTGGAGTATTGGCCCCACATCTTTAATCCCATTACCCTAAAGGCAAGATTAGTTAGTTCCAGAATAGTCTCATTTGCAAAATGGCTCTAGGCCAGCCAAGGCTACATACTGAAACACTGTATCAAAAAACCAAATAACCAACCAAAACGAAATATCCCTAGCATAATTCTCTGTAAGTTTTAATATGAAATGATCGCAAATGTTTAGAAACAAAAAGTAGAAAACATTCCATAGACATCATGAATATAAAGTATATGATAAAATCATTTTTGATAAAAATTAACTAGTTACATGAAAATATCATGTATATCAGTTTTTATGCTAAACAGCAGATTCAGAAATTCATTGAATTACTCCATTTGCACACATTCTTAGAAGTTATAAAATAAATGAATGTGAATGTCAGAATTAAGATTATCTTGTGTCTATAAGTAAGAAGCACATGGAAGAACCTGGCCGGTGGCAAGCCTGTAATGTGTGCATATAATATTTTCCACTGTGGAACTTTCAATGTTCATAGACGTTGTAATGTACACATCTTAACTGAACCACTGTAAAAATAAAGTTACTTGTATATAACAAAGTTGAAAATGAAACTACAGACAAAGTACAATTATTCAGCAGCTCTGAGAATTACTGGCTGCAAGGAGAGATGAATACAGATTATGTAACAAATAGTGAAGGAGATCTATACCCTGTGTCTCCAAAATATTCCACAGTAATATAAAAAAGAATTTCAGAAAGGAAGAATTGTCTTGATCTGAACAAATCCAGTCCACAACTTGCAATCACATACCTGAAAAAGATCTATAGCAGTAAGTAGCTGTAGAAATAGTTTTTTTTATTATTAGAATATTTCTTATATACATTTTTAGGTGTTATTCCCTTTCCCGGTTTCGAACCACATCCCCTCCCCTCCCTTCCTTATGGGTGTTCCCTCCCCACCCCTCCCCCATTGCCTTTTCCCCAGCTGTCTGTTCACTGGGGGTTCAGTCATAATGGGACCCAGGGCTTCCCCTTCCACTGGTGCTCTTACTAGGATATTCATTGCTACCTATGAGGTCAAGTCCAGGGTCAGTCCATGTATAGTCTTTAGAGTTAGAGCACATTAAAAAAGGTTGTGAAACTAAAGAAAGTTCCTAAGAAGGGAATTAAGGAATTAGTATAGGTTCAAGGACAGAAGATAAAATATTGACTGACTTTATCTATACAAAACTTCAATAATTATTTAGTCACAAAATTATAGTTTTTAACTCTCCATGAGAGATATTGGCAGATAATGAATATTTAGACAGTTTAATGGATATGCATGTAACCATACTCTGTTGTAAACTTCTTACAAATTTTATGATATATATTTATGTGAAAACTTGAGATGAACTTTTACCACAGGATCATGTATTCTGAAAGATGTATAAGTGCTGAGAAAAAAGAGCAGAGTCAGATTCTTTTCCACTTTTCTTAGAGAACCTTCATTGGAAACATTTAAGAGAGAAGATTTTGGAAGAGAACTATAGAAACATTTTGGAGAATTGAAGAAGTTATAAATAAAGACTAAACTTAAATATCTTTATTTTTCTCCATCTTTATTAAATTGGGTTTTTCTTATTTACATTTCAAATGTTATTCCCTTTCCCAGTTTCCAGACCGACATCCCCAAACCCCTCCCCCCTCCTTCTATATGGGAGTTCCCCTCCCCATCGTCTCCCCATTCCCGCCCTCCCCCAACAATCACATTCACTGGGGGTTCAATCTTGGCAGGACCAAGGGCTTCCCCTTCCACTGGTGCCCTTACTAGACTATTCATTGCTACATATGCAGTTGGAGTCCATGTATAGACTTTGGGTAGTGGCTTAGTCCGTGGAAGCTCTGGATAGTGGGCATTTTTGTTCATATGGGGGGTCCAGCCCCTTCAAACTCTTTAAGTCCTTTTTCTGATTCCTTCAATGGGGGTCTCATTCTCAGTTCAGTGGTTTGCTGCTGGCATTCACATATGTATTTGCCATATTCTGGCTGTGTCTGTCAGGAGAGATCTACATCTGGTCCCTGTCCACCTGCACTTCTTTTCTTCATCCATTTTATCTAGTTTGGCGGCTGTATATGTATGGGACACATATGGGGCAGGCTGTGAAAGGGAGTTCCTTCAGACTCTGTTTGAAACTTTGACTCCCTATTCCCTCCCAAGAGTATTCTTGTTCCCCTTTTAAAGAAGGACTGAAGCATCCACATTTTGGTCATCCTTCTTGAGTTTCATGTGTTCCGTGCATCTAGGTTAATTTGAGCATTTGGGCTAATAGCCACATATCAATGAATGCATACCATGTGTGTTTTTCTGTGATTGAGTTACCTCACTCAAGATGATATTTTCCAGTTCCATCCATTTTCCTATGAATTTCATAAAGTCATTGTTTATGGTAGCTGAGTAGTATTCCATAGTGTAGACATACCACATTTTCTGTATCCATTCCTCTGTTGAAGGGCATCAGTGCTCTTTCCAGCTTCTGGCTATTATAAATATGGCTGCTATGAACATTGTGGAGCATGTGTCCTTGTTATTTGTTGGAGCGTCTTTTGGGTATATGTCCAAGAGAGGTATAGCTGGGTCCTGAGGTAGTGCAATGTCCAATTTTCTGAAGAACATCCGGACTGATTTTCTGAATTGTTGTACCAGTCTGCAATCCTACCAACAATGGAGAAATGTTTCTCTTTCTCCACATCCTCAACAGCATCTGCTGTCACCTGAGTTTTTGATCTTAGCCATTCTCACTGGTGTGAGGTGGAATGTCAGGGTTATCTTGATTTGTCTTCCCCCTATGACTAAAGACGTTCAGTATTTTAGGTGCTTCTCAGTCATTAGGCATTGCTCAGCTGTGAATTCTTTGATTATCTCTGAACCCCATTTTTTTCGGAGCTAGTCGCCGAAACCAGGGCTTCGCGCTTGCTAGCAAGCACTCTACCACTGAGCTAAATCCCCAACCTGAACCCTATTTTTTAATAGGGTTATTTGTCTCCCTGTTGTCTAACTTTGCTCATTCTTTGTATATTTTGGATATAAGCCCTCTATCAGTTGTAGGATTGGTAAAGATCCTTTCCAATCTGTTGGTTACAATATTTCCCTAACAGTCTCCTTTGCCTTACAGAAGATTTGTGGTTTTATGAGATCCTATTTGTTGATTCTTGATCTTAGAGCATAAACCATTGGTGTTTTGTCTAGGAAATTTTCTCCAGTGCCTATGTGTTTGAGATGCTTCCCCACTTTTTCTTCTGTTAGTTTGAGTGTATCTGGTTTGATGTGGAGGTCCTTGAGCCACTTGGACTTAAGCTTTGTACAGGGTGATAAGCATGGATCCACTGGTATTCAGCACTGGAAAAGACAGGAGAAAAGAGGGAATTGTTTTTTCTGGCTTTTCATATTGCCATCCTCATTTTAAATCAGGTTACCCAGCTGAAAGTTCTTAGGACTGCAAGAAAGCCACTTTATGTCCCATCCCCTGTGGTGGCTATAAGGTTGAACTTAGAACCAGTTGACTTTATATTCTACTGGACTTACTCAACAAAGATTACAGATGAAAGCTTTAGAAAAGTACTAAGTAGAGGGAGATCCAAACATAATGTGAATTTCCAGGCGATAATGAAAGGAAAATTATACAGATTTAAGGTTTAAAAATATAAAATTAAAAGAATAAGTTTTAAATTTCACAAACCCAGGGCTAAACACTGTGAAAAACAAGTCCAGGCAGCCCCGCCCTGCCACTAGGACTAACAGACCATAAAGATAAAGAAAAGGAATGCAGGAACCAGCCCGAGTTATCAGGACTGGCCCAAACCATCTGGCAGAAAGGCACCTCCCCCAGCTTACTCAGAGTCACACTTTAACCAGATGTCCTTTAAACCCTGATACGTGCCTAGCTTCTAAAATCCTGTATGTTCCAGTCAACACGTACTCTCCTGCTGTGCTGTAATCTTACTGCCATGTTTAAATGAGCCAATCACATATAGCCGTGCCAGAAATTAGCCAATTGTATGTAACCGCACCAAACCCCCTAGCCTTCCCTATATAAACCCCTGACTTTTGAGCTTCAGGGTCGACTCCTCTGTCTCCTGCGTGAGATATGCGTCGGCCTGGAGCTCCGTTATTATTAAACGGCCTCTTGCTTTTACATCAAGATCGGTCTCTCGTGTTTCCTGGGGCACACCACCCTGAGACTTGAGCAAGGTTCTTTCAATAGTACTGCTTTTTTTCTGTTTTGATCCTGTAAGTCATATCATGGTGTTAGATAGTAGGTTTGCTCCAGGAAGAACTGACTAATAGGTCTCAAAATATAGGATATAAGGCACAATGAGTGGGCAGGTTCAAAGCCTTGAAACAGGATTTAAAGATAATTGTGTTATTCAGCTAGCTGTCAACATATTAATATGATGGCAGTGATGCATTACAGATGATATTTATATACTGTAATATCACAGTAGAATTATCTGCAATGGTGAGTAAAAAGAGGTGGGTGTGACTCGATTTCTTTCAGCATGTTCCATCTGGTTTCTTAGAGCTAAGGAACCTCAAAACATAATATTAATGTGGTCCATGCTAAGAAGGTCAAATTAAAGCACTGCCAAGACTTCTGTCCTAGACAGAATAAACAGTATGCCTTCATCCTTTTCCCTAGTTAACTTTTCAAATTTAGCATACTTAAAACCCTGTGCATATCATTACTTCTTTCATATCTTTTAGATTTAATTCTGAGTAAACTGAACTTTCTCAAGTAGCTTAGAAGGAATGTTTTAAAAGGGAGGAATTTGGCACACAGAACTTCCTTTCTTCTTTTTCCTCTCTCTCCACCTTTTCCCTTTTCTTTGCTTTTTTCTTTATTCCCGTTCTATTTCTATTTTCTCTTCACACTGCATTTTTCCCTGGGTATTAATATATTTCTTATTACCTCTTAGCGATTTCGAAGTAGGGAAGAGCTGTAGCTTCCTTCTGCCCTCCACTTTCTTCTTTATTGTATCTAATTTGTCATCAGGGCACTTATTGTCACTTGCCATGATAAGTGCAATCATTAATTTGATTTTCTCCACACATTAAAATGGAGACTGATTAGCACCTGGTGTTTCCGCTTTGATTCTGCTGTGGCCTCAAAACAATCAATAGGTCTTATGTGCTGATTTGCAATACTAAATATATTAGATTTACTGAGACCGTGTGAGAAAAATCAGAAAAATTATTGGCTCCAGTGGTGACTAATCTTCACTGTCAAGATCTGGTGATTTAGAGTCAGTTTGTAAACATATATCTTGGTATGTTTGTTTTTATTTTTCATTCAAACTGATTTAACTAAGCATGAAGACTCATCCTAAATATAAATGACACCAACCAATGGGCAGGGAACTCAACTCTCTCAGCAAAAGTGAGCTGACCATCATTTTTAGACTCCTTACTAAGACTCAGTGTGATTTTCTCCCATAAGCTCTTTTCACTGTGAATTGCCTGCAATGCTAGTATGCACTGTTCAATTTAAACCCAACATGAGATCTTTTTCTTTCTTATTTTTGTCAGGTATTTTGACAGAGCAATGAACAGTACCTAGCATAGAACTTCATTTATAGATATTTATAAATGAAGTGTGTATCTCCCTGGATAAGCCAAATCCTTTAGAAGAGTAGAGTGAACAAAAGATGTAATTAACTGTGTCTCATTCTTTTGTGATGGTGTTATGAGAGATTTTCAAGAAGAATTCACCATTTAAGGCCAAGAAATGTCTGGTATGTTGGTTATCTGTGCCCCTGGTAAACATGAAGCTTTCTGCTAGAATGCAGAGAGTGTATCTGGTGAAGGAAGTTAAAAAATGACATAGTTCTATTTCCTTCTGACTATATGAGCCACAAAAAGAAACCCACATCTTGATGAAGAAAAGATAAAATTATCAGGGGGTATTTGAAAGAGGCATAGAGACATACTTAGGAGGCCGGGGTAGTTAGGTTGATAGATTCATTGTCATATACGTATATCAAATGCATAGAACACCAACATCTTTAATAAAAATAAATTAGGTTCAATTAAAATAGCTGTGTTTTTTCTCAAGGGTAGTGCCAAATTCCATAAATAAGGGTTTTTATTATTCCCAGGAGGAAATACAGAATACAAATATGTTAGAAAAAGAATTTGCAAAACACTCATTAGTATAGAAATATCCCTGAGAATTTTCTTTCGGGACTTCTAACGAGCCATGAAACCTGAATTCAATGTGAAATGATTTAACCATCAAGTGGGTGAACTAGATAGAATTCTGTTGTTTTACTTTCTTAGTGTAGCATTTTTTTTTTGTGGAGTCTGTGCAAATACTATTTATTTTACTGAAATTTAAAGAGGCTTCACACTGAAAATGAGATTTAATGTCATTGATAGAGCTTGTGTAAGGTGACCAGTCTCTCTCTCTCTCTCTCTCTCTCTCTCTCCCTTTTTTCCTCCTGCTGCTCTTCTGTCCCTACTTTACTCCTGTTGAAGTCAACTTGGCAGTCACATATCCCTTATACCCCATCGCTGTCTTACCTGAGTAGCTCCATATGTCTGCCAGCCTGCAGAGTTTTGAGAGCTCACATATAAGGTTCTTGCTTTCTAATCCATTAATTTGGTTGTTTTCAGCCTGTTGGGAGTTCTAGATAATAGATTGTTGAAGAAAATAGATTGCTGTGGGTGCTCTTAGCATCTGGTGCTCAAGGCAGTGTTTTGCAGGTGCACTGTCTCTATACTAAATAATGCCACACAGCTTTTGTATGAATGTACATAGTGATGCGGTTTTGCAATAAACTCAGCAGAAGCAGTATTATGCTTTCATTTAGGATCATGTGTGTTCTCTTCAAGTGTGGTACCTTAAGACCACTAGGTGCCCTATACAAATATTCTCATGAGAAGATTCAGCTTGTACTCTTCATGCAGAATATAAGGAATTATTCCATGAGCTGGCGATGTTGTTCAGTTGAGATAGTATTTTGTCAACATGCACCAAGCCTTGGGCTAGATAAACAAGGATAAATCTCACATAGTGATGCACACCTTTAATCCCAGTATGAGGGAGGTTGAGACTGATAGGTCAAAAGATTAAAGATACACTCAGTTATATAAAATGATTCTGAGGCAAGCTTGGCATTCATGTACGTTTGTGTTAAAAATAAAATCTTTCTCAACAATATGCAGAAAATTTGAATCTTTTGAGACAATGGCATTGTGATATTTTGTTTCTTTACTTGGTTTGTGTCCTTGATAGATTGTATTTTCCATTTCATGCAGGCTAGATTCTCCTAGGAATAGGAAGTCCCAATGTGAATTACTTTGACAATTTGTTATCTGACCCTGGCTATGAGATGATGTCTTGATTGATGAATCATGTGAAAAGGCCAAACACATTGTGGGAGGCACCATCTCTATGCAGGTGGGCCCTGGCTGTAAATAAAACTAGATGCACATACAGCAGTGAGTGAGCAAGTAAGCAGCATTCCTCTATGATTATTCCTTTAACTTCCGGCCTTTAAATTCTGCCTTGCTATCCTTCAATGATGGATTAACCCTTACAATGAAATAAATAACTTTCTCTCACAAATTGCTGTTTGGCAGATGGTATTAACCACCCACAGAAAAGTAACTACTAGAGTTTGCATGCCTAACCTTTTTATGATTATGAGCAGTCATCTGCAGGGCCTTTCTTCTACTAGGCAGCCATGGCTATGGGAGCTGGGTACCAGAAAAGGCTAGTTATTATGGAGAGATGAATACTGGGCAGAGAAGAATGAGAAGAACTTACGGCTCATGTTCCCTTCTCTCTGGTTCTGTAGGAAAAGGGTATGATCAGAAGTTTGAGGCCTGTATTCCTTTGCTTTTCCTAGGGTGATGCTTCTCCCCCATTTCACTGTTGTCCCTTTTCTATCCAATACTCTCCTAGGACTTTGGACTGCATTCAGAATTGGGTATTTAAGTTATAGTGAAGATTATAAAGGGACACTGGAACTCAGTCCTGATATCTCTTAGCAGAGTAATATTTGGAAGTTAACTTAATATCTCTGAATCTGTTTCCCCCTAATGAATAGTAGACATACCCCACTGATAAGTTATAATGATTTCCTTAGGTAGAATCTGGCAAGAGAGTTCAGTTGTTTAAATGCTTGCTGTGCAAGCCTGAGAACATGAGTTTCTTCTTTAATACTCATGTAAAATCTTGGTGTGGTAGTAAACACTTATGATCTCAGCACAGGGAAAACAGATACAGTCAGACCCCTGAAGTTTTCTTTCCAATCAGCCTAGACTACTTGATGTGTTCAAGTCCAATGAGAAGCACTGTCTTAATGATGATGGTATTGATAAATGACATCTGGCTTTGTCCTGTGACCTTTATATGAACATATCCTGTGGGGTAAGTGGGCAATGCTAACAGATAAAAAAACAGATAAAGTTGAAGTAGGCTCCAAACACCAGAAAATCTCATAATTAAGAATAATAGGCATAGATCTAGGTCCCAGCCAGGCTCTACCTATCCTTGGACACATAACTACAACACCCCATTGAGAGGGTCATGACAACTAGTCATTTACTGACAATATCTGAAGTTCTTCCCCATGCAAATAAAACAGGTCTAGGAAAATTTGAGTGCCTACCAACAGTACCCCACAGCTTACCTGTGTCCCAGGAGTTCTTCCCTAACAAGGAACACAGATGACAAGTCCTTATCAATACCTATGCCACATGAGACCCTCACAGAGCACAGAAACATGTGGTCTATCATGCTCTGCCTAAATACCATTGTCCTACTGATCTGTACCTCTGTACCTCTACCTGTACCCATGGCAAATAAGTGTGCCCCTCCCACCTAAATCATCTGCCTATATCAAGAGTCTGCCTTAGCCATGGACACAGGAAAACTATTCTAACAAATGACAGAGTATGACTGCTCCAAAATGGAACACAGAGAGCCTTCCTTAATCAGTGTCAGCCTTGCCTGCCTCCCCAGAATACATGCTTTAACCAAAGTCCCACAGCTCTAACTGCTTCCAAGGAGGACTGCTCCAAACTGTGACACCCAGGCCAGTTAACACCAGAGATGAGGAAATGATGGATAATTAGAAGAACATAGGCAGTGCAAGCCAAAGTAATGTGACATCATCAGAACCCAGATCTCCAATCACAAAAAGCCCCTGATAGCCAAACAAACTTGAAAAACAGTGTTCTTACCTAAAATCCCATCATATGAAAACTATAGAGGGGATGCTGCTGCTGCTGCTGCTGCTGCTGCTGCTGATGATGATGATGATGATGATGATGTCTCCCTTAACGAAATATAGTAAATCACAGGCAAATAGGTAGAAGTCTTTAAAAAGGAAATAAACGAATCTCTTAAAGAAATACAGGAAAATACATTCAAACAGATAAAGAAATTGAACAAAATCCCATAGTTAAAAGTGGAAATAGAAACAATACTAAAATCACAAATGGGGGCATCCTGTGAAATAGAAAACCTACAAAAGGTACTACAGATGTAAGCATCAACAAGAGAATATAAAAGAGAGTAGAGATAATCTGAGGCATAGAAGGCATAATAAAATATATTGACACATTCGTCAAAGAAAATGCAAAATGTAAAAAGTACCAAACCAAAAACAGCCAGGAAATTTGGAACACATTGAAAAGACAAAACCTAAGAGTAATAAGAATAGAAGAGAATAGAGTTCCCAGAGCAAAGGGCCAGAAAACATTTTCAACAATATCATAGAAGAAAACCTCCCAAACTTAAAGAAAGAAATAGCCATAACTTTTCAAGATGCCTACAGAAAACCAAATAGATTAGGACAGAAAAGAACACCCCCCCACATAATAATCAACTCATTAAATGTACAGAATAAAATATTAAAATATTAATATTAAAAATAAAATATTAAAGCTTTAAGGAAAAAAGACCAAGTAACAAATAAAGGCAGACATATTAATATTACACCAGAATTCACAGCAGATTCACTAGAAACCAGAAGTTCCTGGACAGATATCATTCAGACCCTAAAGGACCACAGATGCCACTATACCCAGCAAAACTCTCAATCACCGTAGATGGAGAAATAAAGATACTCAAAAAAAAAAATAGAAGAAAAAAGTAAACAAATTTAAACAATATATTTCTACTAATTCATCTCTACAGAGGATCCAACTGGGAAAACTCCAACACAAGTTAGGTAACTACACACAAGAAAATACAAGAAATTAATCATCTCACAACATACATTCATCTCTACAGAGGATCCAACTGGGAAAACTCCAACACAAGTTAGGTAACTACACACAAGGGTTGCTATTCATGCACAAACATCATAACAAAGAAGTAAGTTGGGCAGGAATGGATTTATTCGGCTTAAACTACCATATTGTTATTCATCACCAAAGGAATTCAGGGCTGGAACTCAAAGCAGATCAGGATGTCAGAGCAGAGAGAGAGAAGCCATAAAGGGATGCGACTTAGTGATTTGTTTCCCTGACTTCCTTATAGCACCCAGAACTAACAGACCAGTGTTAGCAACACGAACAATGAGTCCTCCTTCCTTTTTTTTTTTAATTGAATTTTTTTTTATTTATGTTTAAATAATGTTTTTCCCTTGCCTGGTTTCCCAGACATGAGACCCCTACCCCGTATACCTATCTTTCTAAAATGGTGCTCTCCTCCCCATCTAATCCCCCATTGCCACCCTCCCCCATGACATTCCCCTACACTAGGGGGTGTTGGTCCATCCTTGGCAGAACCAAGGGCTTCTCCTTTGATTGGTGCCCAACAAGTCCATTCTCTGCTACATATGCAGCTGTAACCATTGGTCAATCCATGCATAGTCTTTGGGTAGTAGTTTAGTATCTGGGAGCTAAGGTTGGTTGAGATTGCTGTTCTTATGGGGTTGCAAGCCCCTTCAGATCTTTTAATGCTTTCTCAAATTCCTCCAACAGGGATGTCTTTATCAGTTTAATGGTTTGCTGCTAGCATTTACCTCTGTATTTGACATGCTCTGGTTGTGCTTCTTAGGAGACAGCAATATCCAGCTCCTATCACTTCTTAGTTTCATTAATCTTATCTAATTTAAGTGGTTATGTGTGTTTGTATATATATATATGGAATGTATAAATATGTGGGGCAGACTCAGAGTGACTCTTCCTTCAGTCTCTGGTCCAAACGTTGCCTCCATATTCCCTCCTATGAATATTTTTGTTTGCCTATTAAGAAGGACTAAAGCATCCACACTTTGGTCATACTTCTTGAGTTTCATGTGATCTGTGGATTGTATCTTGGGTAATTCAAGCTTTGAGCTAATATACACTTATCAGTGAACGCATACCATGTGTGTTTTTCTGTGATTGGGTTACCTCACTCAGAATAATATTTTCTAGTTCAATCTATTTGCCTAAGAATTTCAGGAAGTCATTGTTTTTGACCTGAGTAGTACTCCATTGTGTAAATGTACCACAATGTCTATATCCTTTCCTCTGTTGAAGGGTATTTGGGTTCTTTCCAGCTTCAGGCTATTACAAGTAAGGATGCTATGAACATAGTAGAGCATGTGTCATGTTGTATGTTGGAACATCTTTTGGGTATATGCCCAGGAGAGTATTGCTGGTCGTAGGATAATGTAATATCTAAATTTCTGAGGAAACTCCATACTGATTTTCAGAGTGGTTGTAAAAGCTTGCAACACACCAACAACGGAGTAGTGTTCCTCTTTTTTTACATCCTTGCCAGCATCTGTTGTAACCTGAGTTTTTGATTTTAACCATTCTGAATGGTGTGAGGTAGAGTCTAAGGGTTGTTTTGATTTACTTTTCTCTGATGACCAAAAATGTTTAACATTTCTTTAGGCACTTGTCAACCATTCTATGTTGCTTAGCTGAGAATTCTTTTTGTAGCTCTCTAAATCATTTTTAACAGGGTTATAGGGCTCTCTGCATTCTAATTTCTTGAGTACTTTGTATATATTATATATTAGCCCTCTATCAGATGAAGGATTGGTAAAGATCTTTTCCCAATCTGCTGTTTGCCATTTTGTCCTATGACAGTGTCCTTTGTCTTACAGAAGCTTTGCAGTTTTATGAGGTCCCATTTGTCAAACCAGCACCATTTGTTGAAAATGCTATCTTTTTTCAATTGGATGGTTTTAGCACCTGTGTCAAAAAATCAAGTGAACAAAGGTGTGTGGGTTCATTTCTGGGTGTTTAATTCTGCTCCACTGATCTATTTGCCTGTCACTGTATCTATGCCATACAGTTTCTATCACTATTGCACTGTAATACTGCTTGAAGTCAGGGATGGTGATTTGCCCCAGAAGTTCTTTTATTGTTGTGGATAGTTTTCACTATCCTGTGTTTTTTTGTTATTCCAAATAAATTTGGCAAATTGCTCTTTCTAACTCTATGAAAAATTGAGTTAGAATTTTGATGGGGATTCTACTGGATCTGTAGATTGCTTTTGGGAAAATGACCATTTTTACTATATTAATCCTGCGAATCCATGAGCATGGAAAACCTTTCTGTTTTTTGAGATATTCTTTAATTTCTTTCTTCAGAGACTTGAAGTTCTTGTCATACAGAACTTTCAGTTGCTTGGTTGAAGTCACCCCGAGGTATTTTATGTTATTTGGAACTATTGTGAGGGGAGTAATTACTCTAATTTTTTCCCCAGCCTGTTTAGCCTTTGAGGAGGGGAATGCTATTGTTTTGTATGAGTTAATTTTATACCCAGCCACTTTGCTGAAGTTGTTTATCTGGCTTAGTAATTCTCTGGTGGAACTTTCAGTGTCACTTATGTATATTACCATATCTGCAAATAATGATGTTTTGACTTTTTCCTTTACAATTTTAATCCCTTTAGCATCCTTTTTGTGTCTGATTTCTCTGGCAAGGACTTCAAGTATTGTACCGAATGAGTAGGGAGAGAGTGGGCAGCCTTGTCTAGTCCCTGATTTTAGTGGGATTGCTTCAAGTTTTTCTCCATTTAGTTTAATTTTGGCTATGGGTTTCATGCATATTGCCTTTACTATGTTTAGGTATGGGCCTTCAATTCCTGATCTTTCCCAGACTTTTATCATGAAAGGGTTATAAATTTTGTCAAATGCTTTTATAGCATCTATTAAAATGATCATATGGGGTTTTTTCCCCATTTGAGTTTGTTTATATAGTGAGTTAAATTTAAGGATTTCTGTATAATGAACCATCCCTGCATCCCTGGGATGAAGCCTACTTGATCATGTTTTTGGATTCAGTTTGAGAGAATTTTATTGAGAATTTTTGTGACAATATTCATAAGAGAAATTGGTCTGAAGTTCTCTTTCTTTCTTGGGTCTTTGTATGGTTTATATAAGCATAATTGTCGCTTCATAAAAAGAATTGGGTAGTGCTGCTTCCGTTTCTATTTTGTGGAATACTTTGGACAGTATTGGTATGAGGTCTTCTGTGAAGGTCTGATAGAAGTCTGCACTAAGCCCGCTTGTTTTACTTGGGAAACTTTAATAAATGCTTCTCTCTCTTTAGGAGTCATGGGATTGTTTATGTAGCTTATCTAATCCTGATTCAATTTTGGTACCTGTTATTTTCTAGAAAATTTTCCATTTCCTCCAGATTTTCCAGTTTTCTTAAATATAGACTTTTTTTTAAATTAGGAACTGATTTTTTTTTTTTTTTGATATGCTCAGATTCTGTTGTTATGTCTCCTTTTTCAGTTCTGATTTTGTTAATTTGGAAGCAATCTCTGTGCCATCTGAATAGTCTGGCTAAGGGTTTATCTATCTTTTTGATTTTCTCAAAGAACCAGCCTCTGGTTTTGTTGATTCTTTGTATAATCTTTTTTATTTTTTTTTCTACATGGTTGATTTCAGCCCTGAGTTTGATTATTTCCTGCCTTCTACTCCTCTTGCATGTATTTTTGTTCTAGAGATTTAGTTGTGCTGTCAAGCTGCTAATGTATGCTCTCTCCTGTTTTTTGTGAGGGCACTCAGGGTTATGCATTTTCTCTGAGCACTGCTTTCATTGTGTCCCATAAGTTTGGGTCTGTTTTGCCTTCATTTTCATTAAATTCTAAAAAGTCTTTAATTTCTTCCTTTATTTCTTCCTTGACCAAGTTATCACTGAGGAGAGTGCTGTTCAATTCCCATGTGTATGTGGGTTTTCTGTTGTTTTTCTTGTTATTAAAGAACACCCTTACTTAGTGTTGATCTGATAGATTGCATCAGATTACTTCTATCTTCTCTTAACTGTTGAGCCCTGTTTTGTGACTGATTATGCGGTCAGTTTTTGGGAAGGTACCTAAGGTGCTGAGAAGAAGGAATATTCTTTTATTTTAGGATGAAATGTTTCATAAATATCTGTTAAATCCATTTGGGTCATAACTTCTGTTAGTTTCTGAATGTTTCTGTTTACTTTCTGTTTCCATAATCTGTTCATTGATTGTGAAGGGAGGTGAAATCTTGTACTATTATTGTGTGATGTGCCCTATGTAATTTGAGTTTTAGTAAGGTTTCTTTTATGAATGTAGATGCCCTTGCATTTAGAGCACAGATATTTAGGATTGAGAATTTATCTTGGTAGATTTTTCCTTTGATGAATATGAAGTATCCTTCAATATCTTTTTTGATACCTTTTGGTTGAAAGTCAATTTTAATCAATATTAGTGTGGCTACTCCAGATTGTTTGCTTGGAAAATTGTATTCCAGAGTTTTACTCTCTGGTAGTGTTTTTCTTTGTCTTTGAGGTGTGTTTCCTGTATGCAGCAAAATGCTGGTTCCTCTTTATGTATCCAGTCTGTTAGTCTATGTCTTTTTTTTGGGAGGGGACGGCAATTGGATCCCTTGATGTTAAGAGATATTAAGGAGAAGTGATTGTTGTTTCCTGTTTCTTGTTTGTTTGTTTGTTTTTTGTTAGAGGTGGAATTATATTTGTGTTTCTCTCTTCTTTTAGTTTCTTTGCAACAGGACTACTTTCTCACCTTTTGCAGGGTATAGTTTCCTTCCTCGTATTGGAGTTTTCCATCCATTATTCTTTGTAGGGCTGCATATGTTGAAAGATATTATGCAAAGTTGGTTTTGTCATGAGATACATTGGTTTCCCAACTATGTAAATTGAGAGTTTTGCTGGCGCTAGTTGTCTGGGCTGGCATTTGTGTTCTCTTAGGATCTTTATGACATCTGCCCTGGATCTTCTGACTTTCATAGTTTCTCATGAGAAGTCTGGTGTAATTTTGATTCATCTGCCTTTATATGTTACTTGACCTTCCCCCCTTACTGCTTTTAATATTCTTTTTTTGTTTTGTGTGTTTGGTGTTTTGACTGTTATGTGACGGGGGGGGGGAGACTTTCTTTTCTGGTCCAATCTATTTGGAGCTCTGTCAGCTTCTTGTATGTTTATTGGCATCTCTTTCCTTAGGTCAGGGTAGTTTTCTGCTACAATTTTGTTGAAGATACTTACTGGCCCCTTAATTTAGGAGTTTTCACTTTCTTCTACACCTATTATCCTTAGGTTTGTTCTTCTCATTGTGTCCTGGATTTCCTGGATATTTTGGGATAGGAGCTTTTTTGCATTTCCAATTCTCTTTAACAGTTGTGTGGGTGTTTTCGATGATATCTACTGTTCCTCAGATTCTTTCTTCTACCTCTTTTACTCTGTTGTTGATGCTTCCTTGCATCTATGACTCCTGAACTCTTTTCTAGGTTTTCTATATCCAGGTTTGTCTCCTTTTGTGCTCTCCTTATTGTTTCCTTTTCCATTTTTAAATCCTAGATGATTTTGTTTCAATGCCTTCACCTCTTTGGTTGTGCTTTCCTGTAATTCTTTAAGGGGTTTTTGTGTTTCTTCTTTAAGGGCTTCTACTTGTTTACATATGTTGTCCTGAATTTCTTTAAGGGAGTTATTTATGTCTTTCTTAATATCCCCTATTATCATCATAATTTGTGATTTTAAATTCAAATCTTGCTTTTGCTATGTGTTTGGATATCCAGTAATTGCTTTGGTGGGAGAACTGAGGTCTGATGATGTAACTTAGCCTTGATTTCTGTTGCTTAGGTTCTTGTGCTTACCTCTAGTCATCAGGTTTTCTTTGGTGTTAACTTGTCTTGCTATCTCTGACAGTGGTTTGACCCTTTTTTTCAGCCTGTGTTTCTACTCCTAAACAGATAGACCTATTTTCATTCAACCAGATCTGGAACCAGAGATCTGCTCCAGGGTTTTTGTGTCCTAAAGCCTCCAGGCCAGTTACATGGTGCAGAAGAGTTGTTCTTACCCTGCTCTCATGTGTGTAGGTGTTCCTGGCAACTGGCATTGAGTTCTAGGTGCAGGGAGAACCAAAATGGTCTTACCTCTGACTGCTCCTAGGTCCCTATTCCCAGAAAACACAGATGGTACAAGGCAGTTTTCTCTTGGATCAGGAATGTGAGCAGAAAGGAGTTGTCTCCTCTGAGTTCTCAGCCTTGTCTGCACTTTTGAGGGTCCAGTTCTCTCCCCTAAGGTTTTGGGTGCAGGGAGCTGTGGGACCAGTTCAGTTCAGTACCAGGCACAGGCAAAAACCAGCAGGTTACTGAAGCTGAGTGTTCCTATATTACTGTATCCAGAGACCACTATGAAGGTTCCTCTTGGGCCAGGAATGTGAGCAGAAATAGGCAGAAGTGACAGTCTCCCATAAGCTCTTAGGATTGTCCTCACTTCTGGGAGTTCAGCTCTCTCCCATGGGATTTGGGTACTGCGAGCTGTGGGAATGGTTCATTTCCAGGTCCTTCTTCCTTTGATCAAAAATTGAGAAAATGACTTACAGTTGGATCTCATAAAGACATTTCCTCAAGAGGTCCCTTTTGTGATAACTTTAACTTGTGTTAAGTTAACACACAAAACCAAAAAGAAGAGAATCACACACACACACACACACACACACACACACACACACACACACAATGCCACCTCCAATCAATAAAAACAGATAGCAACAGTCATTGGTTTTTAATATTCCTCAATATTAATGATATGATAGTAATACATAAGTGACCCCAAATTTTTCACTAGAGACCTTGTACAGCTGATGAACAACTTCAACAAATTGGTTGGAGATAAAATTAACTCAAACAGCCTTCCTTTAAACAAATGATAAATGGGCTGAGAAAGAAAATAGGGAACCAACACCCTTCAAAATAGAGTTATATATATTATATCATAATGTAAAATATCGTGGTGTAACTATAACCAAGGAAGTGAAAGATATGTATGAGAAGAACATCAACTCTCTGAAGAAAGAATTTGAAGAAGACCTCAAAGAATGGAAAGATTCTTCATCAGTAGGATTACCATAGTGAAAATGCCCATCTTACCAAAAGAAATCAACAGATTCAGTGCAATCCCTATCAAACTTCCAACACAATTCTCCACTAACATGGAAACAGCAATTTTCAACTTCCAACGGAAAAACAAAACATCCAGGATATTGAAAACAATTGTCAACAATAAATAAACTTATGGCTCAATCACCATCCCTGACCTCAACCTGTACCACAGAGCAATAGGGAGTACAAACACCACCACCACCTCCACCATCACCACCACCAACACCACCAATAAGAAAACCAATGGTATTGATTCGGAGACAAATAGCTCAGTCAATGGAATGGAATTGACGATACATATGCACACTACTATGGCTACTTGATCTTTGACAAAGAAGCAAAAACCAAACTGTGGGAAATGAAAGAATGAAAGTGTATTCCAAGTTTACCATCCTACAGAAAGCTCAAGTCCAGGTGGATTAAGGACCTGAATATTAAACCACATAAAAATATAGGTCATTTTGCATTCTTCTACATGCAGAATGCCTATTAGATAGCATCATTTTTTGAAGATGTTTACCTTTTTCTACTGTATGGTTTGTGATAAACAGAGGGACAGGGGGCAAGATCAGGGATCAGAGAGAAAGGAAAGTAGTATGAATAGGCCAGGAGAATGAATGGAAACCTCAGAGACCTCAGTTGGAAGAGGCTCTTACGACTCAATGGGGTGATCTTAGCTAAATGCCCAACAGTGGGGAGATGAAACCTAAAGAATCTACCACCAGTCAGTAGATTGTGCCCCAAAAGAAAGCATGGTGTCACCAACCCACCTTCAAAATTCGACCATCCATAATTATTCAGCTCTAAGAGATATGCATGGGTCAATAGGAACAGATTGAAGGGAAGTCCATAGAGCGACTTGCCCAATTTGGGTTCTATCTCACAAGCAACATTACATTATTACTGATGCTATGTTGTACTTACAGATAGGAGTTTATCATGGCTGTCCTCTGAGATGCTTTACCAGAACTTGACTAAGCCATATGCAGATACTTATAGACAATAATTGGAGTGAGATCAAAGTACACTATGTAATGATTGGGGAAGGTCCTAAGGAAGGTCCACCATACCAACTAAGCCAGACCTCTAGGAGCTCCCTGAGATGAGGCCTCCAACCAAAGACCCTAAGTTGGCTTGTCAGAGGATGCTAGCATATAAGTAGCAGAGGATTGCATTGTTTGGATTCAACAGGAGAGGATTCACGTAGTCCTGCAGAGACTTGATTCCCCAGGGAAGTGGATACTCTCTGGGATGTTGGGTGAACACCATTTCAGAGGCAAAGGGGCCAGGAGTGGAGGTCAATCTTGCAGGAGGGAGGACCAGAAAGGGAGCAACATTTGGGATGCAAATATAGAAAATAATTAATTTTTAAATCGACCTAATAAAAGCATCCTTAACATCTCAAACTGAGACAAGAGAAGGAATCTACTACTCAATCCCATCCTCCCCCAAAATGTTTATAAAGTCTCTATCCACATGCAATAAATTTCCTGATTTATTTCATGAAGAATCATCTACAGTGATTGTTTTATTGATCTGTAACACTCTAGAAAAGAGTTTTGTCTCAGAAATATACTTTTTTGAAACTTGATTCTACGTAGTAGGCAGGCCTAGTGCTCTTGCTGCATCCACTTCATCACCTATAGCTGTAGGCTGTCACTTCCTGCTTACTGTAGCTACTTGCTTAGTGGCTCCAGCTCAGGCTTCATGCTATCTGCTGTAACTCTTTGCTATTACCACCAAAGCATTTGTTTGCTTGCCCTGTCTAGGCTTCCCCTTGATGAGTCATAACACTTTGTCTGTTCCAGCCTAGTCAGGCCAGAGCTCTGGGGAACCTTTCATTATGGCTGGGCTAGAGATCACAGGCTGCTTTCTGTCTCCCTTGAGAAGCCACTGGCAGCCCTCAGGAATTCCAGAGACAAGGCAGTCCCAAAGCAGACAGTCCTCCAAAGTGTATTTTCATACATGTGAACATACACACTCACACACACACACACACACACACACAGAGAGAGAGAGAGAGAGAGAGAGAGAGAGAGAGAGAGAGAGAGAGAGAGTTCTTAATTCATTTAAATTTAGCAGTTCTTAGTAGAAGGCACAGCACATGGTAAACTTCCTAAATATAAGATCCTTTCCTGGGCTCTAAGTATTCTCTTCTTGATAATGTTCCATGTAGCTGCATGTTTGCAGACTATGCTCCTGTATGGACAATGTTTTTCTTCTAACTTTGATGCCGCAATGGTTCTTTAAGAAGATGAAGATGAACATATCTTATTCCATGTCTGTTTCTGTTCCTGTATTGCTCATTTTCTCTCTTCCTTCACTATTCCATTAGCTCCTTTTCTGTTGCCAGTGGCAGTTCAATGACTCTTAACCTTCAGATGACTGGGTTACCTTCATAAGAATGTATATACCTTTTTTTAAAATTTCTAGCTTCTGATATCTCTACCTTATTATCTATTTATTCAGATTCTTGGGAGACAAGAGAGCTAGAGACATGTTATTCTGCTGGCTTGGAGGGAGGATGGAGTCAATGAACAAGGTAGCTTTTAGAACCCGAGAATTTAAACAAAGGGTTTATTGCAGAGTTTCCAAAAAGAAATATAATACTGCTGATGTTTTCCTTCAAGCTCAGAGAGCCTTGTGATAACTTTCTGAATCATGTCTATTTCTGTTCATTTTAATGACTATAGGTGACATAAAAGGATGTATTCACACCTCAGTGATTACTCAATGCTGGTTCATTATGAATGTTCATGCCTGGGGTTCAAAAATTCTCTATTTTACAAGTCAGATTCATAGACTTATTATTTGGTGATTGACCCAGTTTCTGAAAACTATGACATTGTAATGCACATTAACTTATAGAGTATGGATTTTTATGGCAGAATGGCCTGAATAAACTCTTGTGGCATCCACTCCCTCATAAGTATTATTTCAAAGCAATCACTTTCTCTAGAAAAGCCACCATTATCTTAGAGTAGGCTTTAGAGGTGGAATATAATCCTGTATCTGTACAAGAAGATACATGGCTATGATGATTGTTTTGTGTAAAGAAGGAAGACATAAGAAGACCTGACAAATGACAGACAAGCATTGTGATTAATTGTTAAGCAGTTCAACTGCAGTCCTGTAATGATGCTGTATTCATGAAGTCAGATCATTTATGTGCCCGAAGACCCCATATTTCATCCATAAAGCATTCTACTTTCCTTTTTGTTTTGTACAAGTCTCTGTCTGAGTTGCCAACTTACTGAGTACACCACCTCTGAAAATGCCTTCACATAACCCCCCATGCCAAATTCATTCCATTAACATTTCAATTATAAAACTCAATTTTCCCAATTGGTCTGATAGTCATATAAATTTTCTGTCTGGGTAGATTTTTATGGTGGCCCTGGTGTTAGCTTATTTATTATCTTCGTTAACATATAAATGGATTCTAAAACAGGAGTTTAATTTTTCAGCTCACTGGTTCATTCTGTGGATTAGGCACTCTGGTGGCTGCAATGTGCTGTCTCATCCCATTGCTGTCAGGACCAGTGCTGCCATTTTGTATGCAGGAATGGAATGGATGTGAATTGCAGAACATGTCCTCCATATGAAAGAATGCATTTAGAAATAATAATTTATGTAATGATTCATGAGAGTGCACTGAATTTTCTCCTTAAAAGAGTGATGCTTAACCTTAGTTGCACATTAGTACTATTTTTCAAGATAGCCAGTGTCTCTCAGTGCATAGGCAAACTGATGTCAATTCCTATTGTTGGAACATTGAAGGTCTTTTAACATGTATCAGCTAAAAGCCCACAGCAGAGAGCATAAGTAGGTAAGGAATATTCTACTGGCAACTCTTTGTATGGTCAAGAAATATCACTTCA
This sequence comes from Rattus rattus, assembly GCF_011064425.1. Lineage (NCBI taxonomy): Eukaryota > Metazoa > Chordata > Mammalia > Rodentia > Muridae > Rattus > Rattus rattus. The sequence goes on along the minus strand of NC_046163.1, from coordinate 83,736,329 downwards.
ACCTATCTATCTTGACAAAAGGCCATACTCACAAGGTTTTGGTAATGAGGAAGGATCCATGACTTTAGGACTCCCTTCTCATATACAGTTTATCTTACATTTATTTCATAAACAATATATTTCATTAGAGATTTCATATGTGTATGATTGTGCATAGCTATGTGATTGTAAATGCAGGAACTTATAGAAGTCAGAAGATCTCATCCTAGAGTCAGATTAGACATGTTAAAGTACCCAAAATGGGTGTTGGACTCTAAATATGGGTTCTCTATAAAAGCAGTATATCGTCATAATTACCAACCCACCTCTCTGCTATTTCTTACATTAACAATTGATGAGACCTGAACAGCACAGATTTCCAGATGGTACTTGACAATCAAGATTTGAGGTGTGGACTGATACGTATTCTTGAGAAGTCTAAAGTGTCAATGCTCATCACTTTTCAGTATCTTACACAATCTCTGTCTTACTAGGTGGCTCCACAAATTATAATCACTATTAATCACTGATGTCTTGGAGAAAAATATTAAATAATAGCAATTGAGAAAGCAGGAACTAAAATCTCATTTTGACTTATAATTTCTAAATATTTTAAACTGTTAAAATCATTTATTTTTGGTCTGCATTATTTAATTATGGCATTTTCTTTAGCTGGCCACAGGATACTGCATGTCACAGGATATTTGGTTATATTTTTAATTAATTTTGCCCACTTTGCCAAGTGTCACTGAGGACTTGGAGCCATCAGAAGCCTACTGTGTGCACTCAGATCTTTTATATGTTTTGATTGATCAACTCTGGGATCTACTAAAAAACACATTCATAATGACATTTCTAATAAGTGCAACTAAGGGAAAATATCTTGTACCCAAAGTGGAAGTCCTTAGATACAAAGTTCCCTAGTAAAGGCAGTGATGCTTGCTTGCCTACCTTTATTATTTGCTGGTGAATGTATCTACTCTGTTGTTACCATTCTGTTTTATCCTCCACTATCATCAGAATCCTGCTTGTTTTACTCTCCAAAATGGACAACACCTCTCCCTCCTGAATCACCCAGGATTTTAATGTCTCAGTTGATTTGCTGAAGTGTGAACCTTCCTGGACTGAGCAGTTGCATATTTCTCAGGCTTTCACACACATGCCACTGATATTAGACTACCAAACCTGTGTTGTGTAAAACAATCTAACTATCCCCCCTTGTAATATGCACCCAATCTATCTCATGTTATTTTCCAGAGAATCCTGGCAAACACACAAATGGTCAGATAAAAAAAAACAGACAAGGAAATATAAGAGTTTATGAATTGGATTTACCTGAGAGTCCTTATGAAGGGAGGTTTTCAGATTAAGAAACCAGAGTCTGAAAACTACAGATAATTATAGCAGGATGGGAGGGGCTGAAAAGTGACCTTTTTGGGGTCCAAGAATAGCTTTGTGTTACCTGGGAATGGATAGCAGTAAGTAAAAAAGTGTCAGGTGATCCATAAACATGTCAGCAGGGTGAGAGTCAGATAGCAGTAACTAGGAAAACAAAATGCTTTAGTTCTAATTAATAGTGCTTTTGAAATTATCACCACATAAACAACAAAGATGTGCTTTAACAAATAGTATAGTCCTGGCTAACCGTGAGCCTTAGCTCATACTGATTTTTATCTCTTTCTGAAATTTTCCCTTTCCCTTTTCAATTTCCCTGCCATACTCCAGAATTCAGCCTGTCTTTATTCCTTCAATCGTTCACCACTAATTCTTCCTCAGCCTCTATCCACAAACATTGTCTGGTTGGATCTTCTATGCTGATATCTCCATCAGATTGTGAGTCTCCCAGGGTCAAGAATCTTGTTCTCTTCCACATTGTCTCTGTAGTAAGCGCAGTGTGTAGAGAACAGGATGTCTTTTATTGATACTTGAGTTATGGAAGCTTTGTATGATAGGTTTTAGAAGAGTGGGACAAGGGTTCAAAATTGAGTAAGTCATAAGTCAGTGTGTGTTTATTGATCTGTGATGCTCTGACATCATGAGTATGGTTTTCTCCTCATACTGCAAAGTACTATGAGGAATGGAGATCCTGTAATGACAGTGTGTAATACGTTCTTCTGAGAGAAGATGCTGCTAATTAGACATGGATTAAAGAATTCCTATACTTTTTGTATACTCAAATGTCTTTTTGACATTTTAAACTTTGTACCACACTACATCTACAGCCAACAAACATCATAAAAACAAAATAAAGTTAGAACTCGTTACATTAACATTTTATGAGTTCAGATTGGTTGTGAATGTCATTTACTTTATCTTTCTTCTCGTTAGAGTGCTGTGTGAACCTAGCAATATTTTTAGCCTAAACTTTGATTTCTCCATTTTTGAATATATCTAAATATGTTTCAGTTAGAATTTTCCAGAGAAACAGAACAAAGAGAATGAATAAAATACAATAAATGGAGATTTGTAGTATATATTTAGATCAATTTATGTGATATGGGCTGGGAAGTCCAACTATGGTTAACAGCATGGGAGAGACTGATAATGGCTCAGTAGCTGTGGCTGATGTCTCAGCAGTCCCTACCTGGTGCTGAAGGTCTGAAGGATTCCTGGAGACCTTCTGAACTTCAAGTTATTAGATCAAAGAAGCTGATTTTAGATGTTAATTAAGGATGGAAACTGCAGAAGCAGCAGCAGCAGCAACAACAACAACAACAACAACAACAGAATAGATGAACTTGCCAGCAGTACGCTAAGGCAAACAAGAACTCTTTCTAAGGACCTTTCTATTTGTGGACCTCTGCATTTCTGGGTGCTTCCCATACTAAGAGAGTTTTTACTTTTAGTTAGTTCTTCTCAGAAATAAATCCAGAGTCTTAGCCAAAGGCAAGTCTTCTACCTGATTCCACATTCAATTAGGTTGTTAATTACCTCAGTTAGAGTTTTATTCCTATGGAAAAAAATTCAAATCAAAGCAAATTTTATAAAGGAAAACATCTAATTTGTGAATTGCTTACAATTTCAGAGGTTTAGTCTACTATCATCATTGCAGGAACCCTAACAATGTGCAAGAAGTCATGCTGCTGGAAAAGGAGTTGAGAGTTCTCTATCTTGATTTTTCAGTATCAGGAAACTGTGTTCTATACTAGGCATAGCTTGAGAATTTAAATGACCTCAAAATCCACCTCCATATCTCCACCAAGGCCATACCTACTTTGACAAGTCAACACCTCCTAATAGTGAAATTCCCTATGGACAGACATTCAAACACATGAGATTATATGGGTCATTCCTACTCAAAACACCACAATAATCAGAATAAACTGTCAAAAGTTATAGTAACTGTTTAATGACTTTATAAAGGAAAAACAAAAAGACTTTCCCATGGGTCAGGTGATGGCTTAGCACTCATAGTTTGGTGTACTTATAAGGATCATAAACATCAGAAAACATTCACACATGTGAACCCACCAAGAAATGAGCAAACTCATATCATTGTCATGACTACATGTGAACAAAAAGAGGACAGGAAACAAAGTATATCAATTATGACACTCTTATTATAAAGCAGATAAAGCCCTCTAACCAGATACAGTGTGTATTTCCTTGTGTTTTTTCCACTTACTCTATGGTGTGCTGTGAGTGTTTATTTTTCTAATATTTACATTTTCTAAATATCCTGGACTGAATGTACTGCTATATTGGAAATATGAATGATAGTGTAATTGCTAGATGTCTAAGGACAACTTAAACCTTAGTGTGACCTGCTGGGTTAAGGACAATATTAACCAATATTCACATGAGAATAGAGGATTTGTCAGAGGCTGCATTCGGTCTAAGTTGGACCCAGATTGTAGGGTTTCTACTCCTCCAAATAAGGTGCTGAGCACCTGTAGTTTATGTGGAAAGAGAATGTCAGGCACAGCAGTGGCATTGCTCAAGCTGAAAAGCAACTATGAACTACAAACTCTTGATTTCAGGCCTGTGGCTTAGTGTTACTGAACTCCAAAGTGTTCTGAAAACTAGTCTCTAGAATTGTATTGGGGAGAGGCAGGGAAGTTTCTTAAGTTGAGATTCTTGAATCAAAACTAGTGATCTATTAATAAACGAACACTAATCACATTAGCTAAGGAACCAGTCTAAATGTTCAACTAAAGAGGAATGTATAAAGAAAGTAATACGTAAATAAGTACATGTATGAATTATTTTAGCTGTAACAAGGAATGAAGCTACGCCACTTGCAGAAAAGTAGATATAACTTGTAATATTTATGGCATATATTGTTTTTTCTCATGTGTGAGTCTGAGATGTCATAATCACATGACATCATACCTTTCATGTGGTACAAAAGGAGAAGCAGAACTGACTAGCAAACAAAGGGAACTAATGGAAGGGAAGAAGGTCAGAGGACAGGATAGTGGGTATGGTAAGAAATATGCTCAAAGTTCATCATACACATGTATGAAGATGGCATAATGTGCCCATCATTATTAAGGTCCATATCCCTGGAGGTTCAAACAAATGAAGCTGGTTTTTGCTCACCTCTAAGAGAAACTTATCGCAGATTGCATCATGGTGGCAAAAGTATACAGATGGAAAGCTTGAAATGCAAGGAAGGAAGATAAAGAAACCAGGAAGTCTGTCCTTCACTTTTATAAACACAGACTGTAGTTGTACAATAACTTCTATATTAATCCTTCAATGACCAAACCACCTCCCACTAAGCTCCATCTCTTTTTAGATCCATCATTTCTCATGGTGGCAAGTTGGAGACCAAAATTCTAACACACAAATCTTTGGGGTGACAAATCAGACTAATATATGTAACAGTTGAATGTAATAGTAGAGTCTAGAAGAAAGGGGCATGTGCAGTAAAACTAGGAGAAGGCCATGGATTACAAGTAGAGGAGACAGAAGAGCCAGCACTCTAGGCAGCTTCATAAACCAAGGGAAAAAATGACTCCCATGTGCTCGGAAACAATCAGGCTCACAGGTGAGATACCCCCACCCCAGTTCCTGACCTAAATTTGATCCCTATGGGGCCCAGTGATGGAGGAACATATCCACCCTGCCCTGCCAGAGACACATTTTACTTCTGAGGCATGCAATATAAACCAATGCAACTTGGCACCATCAGAACCTTGCTCTCCCTCTCCCATCAAAGCAAGACTTGCATATACTACAATAACTGAAAAGAAGGAGTCCTTAAATACCATCCCATGATGATGACTGAGAGATTTAAGAAGGACATATATAACTCCCTTAAAGAAATACAGTAAAACTTGAATCAATACATAGAAGTTCTTAAAGAGGAAACACATAAATTCCTTAAAGAAAAAGAAAAAGAAAGAAAGAAAGAAAGAAAGGAAAGAAGGAAGAAAGAAAGAAAGACAGAAAGAAAGGAAAGAAGGAAGGAAGGAAAGAAAGAAGGAAGAAAGAAAGAAAAGAAAAGAAAAGAAAGAAACAAAGAAACAAAGAAAGAACCAAAGTAAAGATCCACAATCAATCCTGAATGAGTTGAGCAAAACCCCCCAGCATCAAAAAACGGAAATAGAAACAATAAAGAAATTGCAAAGGGAGGCAACCCTGTAAATAGTCTTAGGAAAGAGATCAGGAGTTATAGGTGCAAGCACCACAAACAGAATACGAGAGATAAAATAGAGAATCTCAGGTGTAGAAGCTAACAAAACAGTCAAAATAAAAACAATGTGCAGTAACTCCTAACCTAAAACATCGAGGAAATTCAGTTCACAATGAAAAGACCAAACCTGAGAATAATAGGAATAGAAAAGAGAGAAGATTACCAATGAAAAGGGCAAGAAAGCATCTTAAACAAAGCTATAGATGAAAACTTCCCCATTTTTTTTAAAGATGGCCATAAACATACAAGAAACCTAGAGCACACCAAATAGATCAGACAAGAAAAGAAATTCCTTTGGTCACATAGCAATCAAAACACTAAATGTACAGAACAAAGAAAGAGAATTAAAAGTATTTTAAGGAAAAGGGCCAAGTAACATATAAATATAGACTTAATTACATGAGACTTCTCAACAGAAATTCTAAAAGCCAGAAGATCTTGGACAGATGTTATATAAACCACAAGAGAACAAACATACCAGCCAAGGCTAGTATATCCAGCAAAATTCTCAATAACCATGTATGGAGAAACCAAGATATCCCACGACAAAAACAAATTTACACAATATCATTCCACTATTCCAGTCATATAGAGGATAACAGAAGGGAAACTTCAACACAAGAGTGAAACAACACCTACAAAAACATCAAGAAATAAATAATCTCTCAACAAACCCCCCAAAAAAGGGAAAGCACACAAACATAGTACAACCACTAAAAACAAATATAACAGGAAACAACAATCATTGGTCTTCAATATCTCTCAACATCAACGGACTCAGTTCCCCAATAAAAAGATATAAGCTAACAGGATACAAATGCTGTTCACTCTCCTCCTATCTATTCAGTACAATACTTGAAGCTCTAGCCAGAGCAATGAGACAAAAAAAAAAAAAAAAAGTCAAAAAATACAAGTTGGAAAGGAAAAAGTCAAGATACCACAATTTCCCTATGAAATTGTAGTATATATAAGTGACCCCAAAAATTCTATGACAGAGCTCCTATATATGATAAACAACTTCAGGAAAGTGAATGAGTATAAAATTAACTCAAACAAATCAGTAGACTTCCACTACACAAAAGAAAAATGTGTTGATAATGAAATGAAGGAAACACCATTAAGAATGTCAAAAATAATAAAAAGGATCTTGGCTTAACTTTAACCAAGCAAGTAAAAGATGTACATGACAAGAATTTCAAGTTTCCCAAAAAAGAGTTTGAAGAAGACCTTAGCAGATAGAAAGATCTCCTATGCTCTGGGATCAGTAGAATTAACAAAGAAAAATGTCTATCTTACCAGAAAGCAATCTTCAGATTATATGTAATCCCCATCAACATTCCAATGAAATTCTTCACAGAGATATATAGATCAATACTAAAATTTATCTGGAATACAAAAACAAATGAATGAACAAACAACGAACAAAACAGAACGGGATAATGAAAACTATTCTTTACAATATAAGAACTTCTGGGAGAATCACTATCCCTGACCTCAAGCTGTACTACAGAGCAATACTGATAAAAATCACATGGTATTTGTATGGTATATAGAGAAGGACAGGTAAATAAAGGAAATAGCACCCACACACCTATGGTCACTTGATCTTTGACAAACAAGCTAAGACCATTCAGTGGGAAAAAAAGACAGCATTTACAACAAATGGTGCTCGTCTAATTGGTCAGCACGTAGAAGAAAGTAAATTGATCCATTTTTGCCACCTTACACAAAGCTCATGTCCAAGTGGATTAATGGCTGCACATAAAACTAGAAACGCTCAATATAATAGAAGAGATAATGGAAAGATCCTTGAAAACATTGGCAGAGAAGAAAATTTCCTGTACTCTACACATATGACTCAGGCTCTAAGATCAACAATTTTCATATGGGACATCCTGATCTGAACAGATTCTCTCAGGCAAGGGACACTGTCAGTAAGTCATAACAGTAACCTACAAGTTGGGTAAAGTTGTTTGTTTGCTTTTTTCCACATTTTTTTTCCACTGCTACATCTAACAGAGGGCTAATATGGAAAATATAGAAAGAACTCAAAAAAAAAAAGAAAAAAAAACTCAAGAAGTTAGACTACTGAAAAGAAAATAATCCAATTTAAATAAGGGGTACAGAGCTAAACAAATAATTCTCAAGCGAATAACCTTGAGTGGCCAAGAAGCACCTAAAGAAATGTTCAACATTTTTAGTCATCAAGGAAAACGCAAATCAAAATGCCCTTGAGATTGCATCTTACAGCAATGAGAATAGTTAAGATCAAACACTCAGTGACAGCATGTGCTAGAGCGGATGTGAAGAAAGAGGAACATTCATCCATTGCTGGTAGGATTGCAAGCTGGTACAACAACTTTGGAAATCAATATGGAGTTTCCACAGAAAAATGTGAATAGCTCTAATTGAAGACCCAGTTATACCACCCCACGGAATATACAGAAGGTATGGTACACCATATTACAAGGACATATGCTCCATTATGTTCATAGCAGTCTTATTTACAATAGGCAGAAAGTGGAAGAAAAAAACTCAGATGTCCCTCAAAGGAAGAATGAACACAGAAAATGTGGTACATTCACACAATAGAATACTATACACCTACTAAAAATGACAACTTCATAAAACTTGTAGGTAAATGGATGAAACTAGAAAATATCATCCTGAGTGAGGTAACCCAGACCCCAAAGGACATCCATGCTATGTACTCACTGGTAAGTGAATATTAGCCCAAAATTTCTGAATTCCCAAAATACAACACAAAGACCATAGGAAGCATAACAAGAAGAAAGGCCAAAGTGTGGATGCTTCAAACCCACTTAGAAGAACTGAGAATGGGACCCCCTGTTGAAGTAATCAGAGAAATGACTAAAAGAGCTGAAGGGGCTTGAGACCCCATATGAACAACAATGCCAACCAACTAGATCTTCCAGGGATTAAGCCAATACCCATGGACTGAATCTGGACTCCAAATTCATAGGTAGCAATGAATAGCCTAATAGGGGCATGAGTGGAAGAGGAAGCCCTTGGCCCTGCCTAGGCTGGACCCCCAGTGGGTGGGATTGTTGGTGGGAGGGTGGTAATGGGGGGAAGACAGGGAGGGGAACACTCACATAGAAGGGAGGGGGAAGCTTTAGGGGGATGTTGGCCTGGAAACTGGGAAAGGGAATAACATTTGAAATGTAAATAAAAAATACCCAATTTAATGAAGATGGAGAGAAAAAAAAAAGAAGATGAAACAAAATAATCTCCAGAGGCAGATAGAGGGAGGAATCTGTGTGGGAGTGTGGAGGGGGAGTTAAAATGGGGAGGCAGGAGAAGATATGGGAAGAGACAGGAAAGGAATCAGAACAGGGAAAAGGATAAAAATAAGATTGGCGGGGGTGGGGGGCATGGGAAATCATAAAAAAGTCCCTGATGCCAGGAATAGTAGTAGCACCCAGGACCCAGTGAGGATGACATTAGCCAAAATATCTAACAGCAGGGAGAAAGAACCTGAGGAGACCACCTCTAGTAGAGAGACATGGCCCTCAGTTGGGGGATGGGGACACACACTCATGTCAAAATTTTAACCCATAATTGTCTCTGCCTAAAGGAATTCAAGGACAAAAAATTGAGCAGAATCTGAAGGAAAAGCTATCCAAAGCCTGCTCCATCCTGCAATCCATGCTATCTGTAGACATCAAACCCCAATGCTATTGCTGAAGCCAAAATGTGCTTACAGACAGAAGCCTGTTATAACTGTCCTCTGAGAGAGGCTCTGCCAACTCCTGACTAAGACAGATGTAAATATTCACAACCAATTACTGGACTGATCCTGGGTTCTCCAATGTACGATTTAAGGGGGAGGGCTGAAGGATCTGAAGCAGATAGAAACCCCATCAGAGAACTACTGTATCAATTAACCATACTCCTCAGAGATCCTATGAACAAAATCAACAACCAAAGATTATACACATAAGTCAGTCTATGGCTCCAGTACATATGTAGCAGAGGACTACCTCATTTGCCATCAGTTAGAGGGGAGGCAATTGGTACTGTGGAAGCTTGACACCCCAGAGAAGGAATATGTTAGGGAGGTTAGGCAAGGGTGGGTGGCAGTGTGGGAGAATACACTATTAGAGAAAAAGGAGATGGGGATTGGTTGAGGGAGTTCGTGGAGCAAAGACTGGGAAAGGGGGTAGCATTTAAAACAAAAACAAATAAATTGATTGATAAATAAATTTTAAAAACCAGTGTAGGTTGCCTTCAGCATCTCTGATCTTTAATCTTGAGTGCCGCATCTTTGAGTGATGAAAAGAAATGACATCTAGGTAAAAGAAATTTAAAATAATTTAATTGCAAAGTGAGTTCATATCACTATTTTATACCAAACAGAATAGATATGTTATGAACTAAAATGAGAAAGAAATATGTATGAATTATTAAAAGATAAAAAATATCTAGTAAACATAAGAAATTTTTTCTTGCCTCAGGTTGCTTTATGATTCATCATATAATAAGCAGGGATTAACTCTCCTTGACTAATTTTTATTGTTGTTTGTGATTCGTTTTACTTGCATCAGAAACTGCATTTATGAAACAATGAACAGAAAATACTCTGGAACCATGAACTAGGAACCAATTTTCTACTTGTTTTTAACTGTGAAAGGAAAAGTAAACGAAATAACCTGTAATAAAATCTTAAAAGCAATTAATGCATATATAATTCTAAGATTACTCCATTAGGTTTGGAGAATGGTCTTTTTTCATGCTTTTGAAGGGATACAAAATGAATCTTTTCCATGAAAGAGAGTAAGCTGCATCACAGAAGCTACATCTCAGCTTATCATTCCTCAAACTACAGGGAACATCCTTCCTTCCTTCCCTTGTTGCTTTGTTCATTTGTTTCTTCCTTCCTTAGTTCCTCCCTTCCTTCCTTCCTTTCTTCCTTCCTTCCTTCCTTCCTTCCTTCCTTTCTTCCTTCCTTTCTTCCTTCCTTTCTTCCTTCTTTTCTTCCTTCCTTCCTTCCTTCCTTGCTTCCTTCCTTCCTTCCTTCCTTCCTTCTGCCCCTGGGCTTGAGAGTTCAGAGTAAAGGGTGTGGAATGTCAGCCATACCCTATATAGGAAGGGGCTGATGTTGCTGAAAGAACCTAGAAGCAAGATCCAGTTTGATTTATTAAATTGATTCCTCTCCTGCTTGTCCTGAATTTGGGATTTTGGCCATTTTGATGCCTGTATTCTGACTCAGGTCTCAAAATATCTTTCATGTGATTTTGGACTTGGGTAGGGGGAATTCTCACCCTGTACTACAAACTTGAATCCATCTGTTATAGGAGTCATAGTACTTAATTTTTTGTGTGTGACAAAAACCTGACCAAGGCAAAGTAAGAAAAGAAAGGGTCATTTGGCTCAGGGTTTATTCATGCATGGAATACAAGGTGAGATGGTAAGTGATGAAGCAGAGCTGGAGAAGAAGAGACCAGGAACGGAATGGTATCAGCCACAGTTAGGGCAGGTCTTCCTGTAATAGGAAAAGATAGTGCAGAGGTTTCTCCAAATTGAATTCCTCATGAGGTTATTTCAGATTTATTTAGATATTTGATCTATTTGATTGAGATTCCCATAGTAAATTACCCAACTTTTTTTTCTAGAAATTTGAAGTCAGGATAATCCTGCTAATTTTGTTTCTGCTAAACTAGTTGCTTGTGTGGAACTGCCTCCACTGACTGCTTATCTTGTCTTCTTGTTAAATGCCTTGGTTCTTTGAAGTCTCCATGTCTCCCCATAGCTACTGAGGGACTTCAATACCAGAATATAGTCACAGCCAGCTGGGAGTTTAAGTGGGCTATGAACTGTGTCTTAGTAGTCATCTCTGGTGGCCTTTTTCAAACATTTCTACTTTAGAAATTAACTCCCCCCCGTCTTTATTAACTTGAGTATTTCTTATTTACATTTCGATTGTTATTCCCCTTCCAAGTTTATGGGCCAACATCCCCCTAACCCCTCCTCCTCCCCTTCTCTATGGGTGTTCCCCTCCCCATCCTTCCCCCATTACCACCTTCCCCTCAACAATCATGTTCACTGCGGGTTCAGTCTTGGCAGGACAAAGGGCTTCCCCTTCCACTGGTGCTCTTACTAAGATATTCATTGCTATCTATGAGGTCAGAGTCCAGGGTCAGTCCATGTATAGTCTTTGGGTAGTGGCTTAGTCCCTGGAAGTTCTGGTTGGTTGGCACTGTTGTTCATATGGGGTCTCAAGCCCCTTCAAGCTCTTTCAGTCCTTTCTAATGTATAAACTTTTTCACAATCCTGTCTAGAGCTTTGTATTCTAGGTTGTTCTGGATCCTGTCAAGGTGACAGTTAATATTAACCATGACAGCTAGTGACCTAGAAACATAAAGTAAACCTTGAGCATGTGAAAATTCACAGGTCTAGTTAGTTCATGATGAGGCTGAAACTCAGTGACCCTGTGCCACATGTTCAATGTTCCAGTCAATACTATAGTGAATGGTCTGTGTGCTTCTCTCTTCCTTCACAAATCTTTTAGTTTGTATAGGAGAAGTGACAGAATAATGTGAAAAATTGTACCCTGCTTCTGCTAAAAGTTACTCTGGCAATGGTGACTTGTCTTTCTGTCAGTGATAAGAAATGCCTCTTATCTGACTCTTCCAGACTTACAAGGGTGACCTTTCAAACAGTTCTCCTGGGCCTGAGTATGAGATAGACTCTCTCCCCAGCTCAACTCTAAAAGGAGAAGTGTTGAGTTTTCAAGTCTCTGCAGCTGAACAAGCAGCAGTTGGTACATTTGGCAGAAAACCACCTTGTGTTACCACCAAACAAAAAGTGAAGTGGATATCTCTACTACACAGACACACATCCTCTCATATCCATTCTCTGACATTTCATCTTCACTCTAAACTTGGAATTTATAACCACCATAAAAATGTATCTCTCAGTGCATGTATGAATATGTTTATAGGAAGGTTTATGTGAATAAGTAAACTTACTTAAGAATGGCAATACCATCCCAGGGTCTGTCATATCAGACTGCATCAAAAGAAGAAAGTAAGCTGAGTGCCACCATTCACATATAGTGCTTCCTGCTTGTGGATTCATTGTGACTCACTTATCTCATGTTCCTACAACCATGCCTTTCCTATCACAATGGAATATATCTTCAAAAACTGGACACACAATAAGGAGCCCTTCTCTCCTTAAGATGTCTGTAATAGGAAATTTTTTCTTGTAGCAATGAGATAAATAACTTGTGACTTTCTTTCGTGAAGGCTCCATGTGTAACAAAACCGAGATGACTCCAATCCACTTCTGAGAGGCATCACAGTGGATGGAAACCAAAGCACAATTTGTAGAAGTATAGATTCTGATTTGGTGCTGGTTTGGAATGATTGCAAGTTTTGCACTGAATTGAACTCCAATTTCTTCATCAAAGATGACACTAAAAGTTTGCCTGTATACCACATAAAATGACTTACACAGAAATTTCATGTAAACACAGTGCATGCTTTGTTTATCTAGAATGTAGATAAACCATATGATGTTTCTTTGTCTAAATTCAATTTTCAGTCAATAGTGTGTTTGTGTGTGTCTGTGTGTGTGTGTGGGTGTGTGTCTGTGTGTGTGTGCATGGAGACTAGAGATTATCCTTGCATGTCTTACCTAGCCATTTACTACCATATTTTTAGAACACAATATCTCATTTAAACTGGAAGTTTGATTGAAAGGCTAGACAAGTGTCTGAATTTAGAGAACAGGTGATCTCTATGATCTCTTATTTGAACTTTATAATCAGATGGTGTTTCAATTTTTTCCCTTCTCACCCATATGCTGCAGTTTGTGCACTGTCTCCTAAAAGTTGATTTAGCAACAAAATTACCTAGCAAAATGGTTGCCTATTTGCATTGTATATGAGAACATAACCAATTGAGATTAGCAAAGTAAGCACTTGACAGTTGCTTTATTAATAGACTGCTTCATTTAGTATTCTAATCATTTCTTATCATTCTCACTTTTGCATATGCAGAGTCGTCAACTACACATGTGTTGTGAATTAAAGAGTGATGGGATGGGTGCCTCATTCAAAAATAGCTCACTATATGCTGTCATTACATCTTTGGCACATAAACTTTCCTTGACCTAGACAGGGAAACATCCCAGGAGGTAGTACTTTGGAAAGAGTTAAAAATTTCCTTCATCCTGCCTTTTGGTTGTTCTGGCAATCCTTTCAAGTTTGAAACACTATTTCAGTCTTGATAATCTAGCTGTTATGTATACACTTGCAGTACGCAGGAACTTCCAAATTTTATGGATAATTGGCACTACTGGCTGGAAAGTTCTATATTTTGGAGAGATGTAGTAAGCTTTGTAATTTCTAAATATCTGAAGAAAAAGGAAAAGAAAAAGATTATAGGAATTTCTCAGAGCTCTTCTATCCTAAGATGTCTTTAATATTATAGAGTCTATATCTCCCAATCTGTTCTTAACTCAATTTTATATTTAATCACCATCTTCTCTAACAAATCAAAGCTTTCCTTACTTCTCTGGGGAATCCCTCTTTTAATTATAAATGTTCTCTTAACATTTCATGTTCTCTTATTTGTCTTTTAAAAAGAACTTAATACCCATCATTTGATCTCACTCTCATTAAAAATTTCTTTGTGTATCAAATAACTTGAATGTCTGATATAGCTCTGCTTCACCTTATGTCCACTAAAGTATCTATGCATCCATTTGTCCATCATTCATTCATACATCCATATGTGCATAAACCAATGCTTGATGTATGCATGTGAGTTCTGTTTCTGCATCGTGTATTCATGTGTGATTTATTCATTTACTATCAAAGATTTTTATCTATGTTTTTGATAAAGGATGAGATACAGAGGATTTGTTCTGTGTGTGGTGTCACTAAAAAGTTGAATAAAAAGACTTTTGTTTAAACAAAAACAAAAACACAGCCCATTTGCATGGCACAACTCTATCTGCCTTCCAATATCTCTGGAGATCCTATTCTTGGCAGAATCTCCATAGGAACAATATTTCAGTATTACATTTTAATGATGTTTCCCAGAGAGATGGTCCTTGACTGCAGCATGAAGTATAAGGGGACAGAGATGGTGCTGACATATCCAGCACCACTGAAAACAGAGAATACTTTTCCCTTCATGAAATTAATAAACAAATCTATGTTTATGTCTAAACCTCCAGATAATAATAACTCCAATATGTTTCTACCTAAGCACTCTCACTTCACAAATATGTTATTCTGTGACAAAAGAGTAAATGAGTTGTAATTGTAAGAGCACCCAGCTACAAATGATATTCATGTTCCTAGTACATCAATAATAATTCCCTTTTAGTATCTTGTCACTTGAAGACTAAACTGTCACCAATCATATTACATAAAATCAAAGGAAGTAAAGGAATAGGAAACTGGTTGATATGTGAATAAAAGTAATCAATAATTTAAATTGTTATTATGCTCTAGTTGACAGAATTAGTTAACATCAAATTTCTCAAATATTGTAATTTATTATAATTTTTCATTATTCATTCTAACTTCCCCCTGCCTTCAAATAACTCTTTATATAATCAACATTGTTCAGCAAATGGGCAATTTGAACATATAATTTTAATGATTTGCAATAGAATACATGGTCTTCATTACTCAGTAACATTTGTCACCAGGTATGGAATTGTGACATCCTAGGGGATACTTTGGGTTCTCATATTTTGTCTTGCTTTGAATATTCAAAAATCAATTTCTACTTAATAATCAAGAAATGCTGTTAAACTTTAAACAGAAACTATTCTCCTCACCCTTTGCTCAGGTGGTCAGATCCATATTGTTCAATGAAGCCACTTCTGTTTCCGTTAGTAGAAGCTTGCTGCCTCAGGAACCAAGGCCACAGAACCATCCAATCACAATGTTACAGGCAGAAAGAAGAAGTTTGCAGATAGTTTGCTAGAACTTCCTCCTTTGTATTGTAATGTCAGAGAAAGTGTCTTTGATTGTTAGCTCACACACGTTATAAAAGTCACTTTCAAATTCTGCATAGTGGCTTTTCCAAGGCTATGCTACAGTTGAGTTCCTATAAGTTTGGTGTAATAATTTAGAAGGCTAGTGATTTCTGCATAATGGAAAAAGTTAAAACTGTGGTAATAAATATTGTATAAAGCCACTTTCTTCGTTTCCCCCTTCCATGTCTGTATGTGTACATATTTACTGAATATATATATATATATATATATATATATATATATATATATATATTCATATGAATGGGAGTGGAGACCAAAGGATAGTCTGACTCATTTTTCAGATGCCATCTATTTGTCTGTTGAGACAGAGTCCCTCATTGGTTTAGAATTCCGCAAGTAGACTAGGATAACTGGCCATTAATCCCCCAAAATCTGTCTAAATCTGTTTTCTGCCCCATCCAGAACACAAAATACAATGACATGACCTGACACCCAGTTGTTTCATGTTGTTTCTGATGACGGAGCATAGGTTCTCAGTAACTTTATCAAATGAGATAGTTCCACAGCCCTTTCATACACTTGCTACTGAAATGGTCTTCATTTTAAGAAACCATGGTTTATGGATGCATTAATTTTGGGGTAAAGTCATTCTGTAAGCTTAGGGATAATGATTGATTAAAAGTGTTATGGTCACAGAAGCCAAATCCCAATTTAGAACAGCTGTTTTCAAGTGAAGAATAAGACACCTCTTCCCTGGAAAGAACCTACTACAAACACCATATATCTACATGCTTCTCTAAGGAATAATGACATATTATGATATGAGTTTCCTTTCTGAAAGGTATTTAATAGTCATAAAAGTCAGTGGAAGTTGATGTTGATTAATTGATGTACAACATCGAATTTTATCTTATGCATTTTGACCAAGAGCACATTGAACAGGCACTGGAGCAGTTGGCTAAAGAGTCTGACTTGTTTAACTATAATGTCTTCTTATTTTGATTATTGGGATTAGTAGTGCAACAACTGTTAATTTGGGAAACATCGACTAGGGATACAAAAGTTTATCTGTTCTGTGGTCTTTGTGATCCCTTTTTCTTAGAATTTCTGATATCAGTCTATAACTCTGTGTATTTCCTTTCCACTGGGGTGTCAAAACACTGATCCCACCACATTGCTAGGCTCTTGGGAAGCCAAGACAACACTACTCAGGAGAAGTGGAATTCAGCTTCTGGTAAAAACAGCACAGGCTTGAATATAAGCTTTCGTTGTCAAACTTCTAGGAACTGGAATCACTGTGATGCTGCTGGGAACCTTGAAGAGTTGAGAACATGGACTGTGGGCTTGAGATGAACCCAGGGCACAGTTAGTCTGGATTAGCTCAGGGTAAGTGACAGGAATGTGAAAAGACCTTCTGAAGGGCTTAAGCACATCTCCTTGGTATGAGTAAGGCTTCCTGTCATGGTGGTCCATGATGAGATAGACAGTCCTTGTTTGTCTAAACTATTTATTCATGGTGGAAAAGAATTCATATGACTTATTCAGAATGATTCAGAAATTAAATACCTTTTGACAAAAGGGATTCATAGGAAAGAAAGATCATTAAGTAGACACTCTGTTCCTATCTAGATACCTAAGTAGAATGGAGAACTCTAGGCTCCATGCTGCACAACCAGTTGTAATTGTCCTCTTAGTGGGACGTGCTGTAGTCACATACTATCGGGCAATAAACTGGTCAGTAGTAGGCCCAAATGCCTCCCTTCTCAACTATGAAAGGATTTGACAAGCATCTGAATTGGGCATCTGTTGTTAAGTATGGGAGAAAATTATACTCATTTCTCTTGTCCTATGAAAGAAATAAGTCCAGGTGTCTCTCTTGATGTGGCTGCTGAAATGTGAGCTCTCGGGAAACAGAGGTGTTTAGAGTTGGAACAATATGGATGTTCTTAGTATGTGTACTCAGGAATTCTGAACTATGAGTACAAAAAAATGGATTCTGATACAATGATTATGAATAAACTCAGCAATGTTTGCAAGGATCACATATAGTAGTGGCTTTTAAGCTGTGGTGCACAAATCCTTAAGCAAACCTCCAAAATCTTCAAGTCTCCAAAAATAGTTTTGATCTCCAAAAAATATGATTTATAACAGTAGTAAAATTAGAGTTATGAAGATAATTATATAGTTTGAGACACTAGTTTAGTGAGAAAGGTTAGATTGGAAAAGGAGATTAGATCATTTTAGACTACTTCTGTGTATTAGAGGCATCAAGTTTCTAGGGCAACTCTAATCTTCATCATCAGGGTATCTCCAAGTAGCAATTTAATCAATCTAGAAACACAGCACACAGCCAGCCAGCAATTCAGAAAAAGAAGCAAATAAGTAAAGGCAACAGAAGGAATCAATAGCAGTAACAAGAACCACCAAGTACAGAGGCATCAGCAATGGGAAGCAATAGCTACAGCAGCCTCTCATGGCTCTAGCATGCTTATGCAATCTCAAGAGTCCCCAGGAATTCCTCTATTGAGCTGGTAGAATCAAACTCCTGCCAGAGTATCAGACAAATCAGAACTACTTGTTCTGTACAATCCGAAGCAGCCCCATATTCAACCCTGGGCTTAAGACAAAAACATAATGAAACCCACATTCTCACTACATATTATGAATTGTATTAAAGGGTGACAGCATTAAGGTTGAAAATCCTGCCTTATACCAAGAAAAATCTACATTTATTTTTCATTACAGAAACTAGAAAGGGTTAGGCCAATGTCTTGGTCACTGTTCTGTTGCTGTCAAGATCAAAGCAACTCACAAGAATAAAGAATTTAACTGAGTGGTGACTTAAGAATTTCAGATCATTAGGTCATCAAGGAGGGGAGTGTGGCAGCAGGCTGTTAGGCATGATACTCTGCTGTCATCACTAACAGCTTACATCTGTTCTGAAAATGAGGGGAGAGAGAGAGAGAGAGAGAGAGAGAGAGAGAGAGAGACAGAGAGAGACAGAGAGAGACAGAGAGAGAGAGAGAGAGACAGAGAGAGAGAGAGACAGAGACAGAGAGATCAGAGACACAGACAGACAAGAGAGACAGAGAGTGAAGAGACACAGAGGACAGAGACAGGGAGAGGGGGGACAGTGCCTGATGAGGGATATGGACACACCAAAAACCATCCCCAGTGACATAAACCTTTTTCATATCCTCTTCAAACAGTTGACTAAATGGGGACTAACTATTCAACATATGAGCCCATAGAGGCCACACAATATTTAGTCTCAAGATTTTCTAAGGAAATAAGAGAACACCAGTTTGTGTGTGTGCATGTGGGGAGTATAGTTGTGGAGGCTACAGATATACATTGAATGATGCCTCAGGTGCTATATCTATTACTTTTTGTTTTTGAGTAACAGTCTCTCATTGGCCTTGAATTAAGAATCTACTTATGCAGCAAGTCTGGTTTATTAAGTTTCCTTCCCTAAGAATTGACCTAGCTGTCTCCATTCATCTAGAACTATTACACCATGGTCACCATTTCTATATGACTCATGGAGATCAAACTCAGAGTGCAATTCATGTGCAGCAAATACTTTACTGACTGACCTATTTCTCTATTCCATTAGTGGGGGCATATTTATCAAAGAAGAAGCTCTTATATTTAGACTACACTATGATTCTAAACTTTGAAACAGAGTCTATCAACAATGAGGAGTAATAATAGCATAACGAAATGTGGCTCTGAAATTTGAGGTAGGGTAGAAATGAAAGATACAAGGAAAGGTACTCATAAGAAATCCACAAGGAGACTGATATGTTCAGCAGATAGTACATTAGAGAGAGAAAGGCTTTAACCTTTTCCATGGGCACGTTCTAAGAATACTCTATGGTTGTGTATGTGAGGGTAGAGAGAAAATATCATGGGAATAGTTCAAAGATTGTTAACCTACATATCAAGACTTGACCCAATTATTACACCACTAGCTGTCTTTGAGGTACACCTGGGAGCATTCTCTGTGTAGATTGAGACTGATTATTTACTTGACTAGATCTAAAAGTCACATGAAAGAGAATCACTGGGCATGTTTCTGAGAGAGTTTGTAGATGTAGTTGAATGACATGGAAGGATTCACCTTAAAAGTGTTGGTCCCATTCTATCATCTGAGGGCTCAAACTGAATCCAAAAAAGTAAGCAGAAGAAATTACATCTTTCTGCATCTGCAGGGTAGATGCACTGTGACCATGTGCTTCCTGGTCCTGTTGCTATGATTTTACAGACATGATAAATTACACCTTCAAAGTCACAGTCATCTTGGATGAAACCCACAGAGGGTTAACTAAAAGAAAGCCTTACTACTTGGTGCTGTTGTGAGATATTTTATCAAAACTTTGTTCTAGTCTTTCCTTATTCTCTAGGACTCCCCTTCAGAATCACAATGTTTACTTTGTGGCATTCTGTATTGGTACTATTTAAAACATTTTTTTTTCTATTTTATGGGGGCTTATGATTAAGAGTTTGTCTTGAATACCTGGGTACTGTGGACATATGACCGGTATTGGGACTATCAAAAGATATAGTGACTTTTAGCAATGGACTAAGTGTATTTTTCATTATCAGATGAAAATGTGAGATATTGGAGACCAGAGGTGGAATGTTTCTATTTAAAGTGAAAGTGACAGATATTGGTGTCAAGTTTACAAGGGGTAGATTTGTGGTGAATAATCTTCATTGTTTCATTAGCTGGATTAGAAATATATCTCTGGTCAGGTATTTGAAGGAGTTTGCCAAGACTTTTTACTGAGGAGAGAAGACCCACCATTTCATCCATTCCATGATACAGGTCTTGGACTATATTAAAAAAAAAAAAAATCGGCTACTCCCGCGGAGAGCTCGTAGGCAGCACCCCACGGGCAAACTTGAGCCTAGGGACAACAGGTAAGACAAACCTTCCTGCTCCAAGCGACCTGCCTGGTGAACTCAGGACACACAGAGACAAAATTCCTCTAGGACCGGACACTTCCGGTTTTTAGCGGGAGTCCCAAACCCACAGATCCCTGCCCACAGCAGCTCTCTGCTCCCAAACCCCGTGGGAGAGAGCCCTCACCGCCTGGACAGGTGGGCACTCCTGAGACTGCAGAGCAGAAGAGACCGCCAACACTGCCCACCCCTGCCCACATCCCTGGCCCAAGAGGAAACTGTATACGGCCTCTGGGTTCCCTTGGTGTCTCAGGCGCAGGGGTCTTGCCGCTCCTGGGCCCTCCCCAGCCTCAGGAGTGCCCACCTGACCAGGTGGTAAGGTCTCTCTCCCACGGGGTCTGGGAGCAGAGCGCTGCTGCGGGCCGGGATCCGCGGGTATGGGACTTCCGGTAAACACAGGAAGTGCCCGGTCCTAGAGGAATTCTGCCTCTGTGTGTCCTGAGTTCACCAGGCAGGTCTCTTGCAGCAGAAAAGTTGGTCTTACCTGTGGTCCCAAGGCTCAAGTTTGCTCGCGGGGTGCTGCCCAGGAGCTCTCTGCAGTGGCAGCAACCAGGAATATCTGCACCGCCGTTTCTGGGAGCTTCAGTGCAACAGGGTTCCAATGGCGTTTGGTGTTTTCCTCTGGCGTCCGAGATGTGTGCAGAGTGCAGTCTCTTCTGGTTTCACAGGCGTGTCTGCCTCTCTGAAGGTTTAGCTCTCCCTCCTATGGGATTTGGGTGCAGAGAACTCTCAATTTTATTACATTTAGGAACACAATTAAGGTCAAGAGATGGCTCAGTTGGTAACATACCAGCCAATTAACCATGAGGACCACAGAAAAATCTCCAGAAGCTGTATGGAAAAAAAAAACGAACAAAACAAATAAGCAAACAAACACAAAAAGAAGAATAATGGTAACTGCCTTTAACCCCATCCTCCCTTAATGGGGAAGGGAGATAAGTAGATGAGGTTTACTGGCTAGCTAGCTTTAGTATACCAATGAGTTCCTACTAAAAGTCAGAGATCTTCTTTTATAAAACAAAGTAGAAATATTCTAATGAGTAACATCCTATATCAACAGTGCCCTTCACATGTACACGGGGACAAATAAGAAAATACCCAGAGTAAGATACACACACACACACACACACACACACACACACACACACACACACACACACACACAAAATACACATACCTGAGAGTATACACATATGTGTATATACATACACACATTATATACATACCTACACACACACACACACACACACACACACACACACACACAAGCACAAAAAGAAAGCTTACAGAGCTGGATTAAATTTATGAGCTCATAGTTGAAATCACTCACTGTGAATTCCAACTCTAAAAGAAAGCAATAAATTTCCTGCGTAGTCATCAGTTTTTCCCTCTGACTTTAGGGTAATGTTTTTTAAAAATCCTTATCGTAGCCTGCCAGGCTTTAATGATCTTGCCTTCTTCCATGTTTACCTTCTAGCATTTTCAATGTCATGAATTCTAGTTCTTCAATCTTGGCTTGTTGGCAGTTTCTCACCCTGGCTATCTGATTGTTCTGTGAGGTCTGTTTCTATTCTTTTCTGTGAAACTTGATTCTGTTACCTGAAGGCTTGAATAGTTGAGGAAGTTACCATAAGTTACTAGGAAAATTAATTTCCCGTTTTGTATTTCTTTTCTCTCAGTAGTAAAAGAATATCAGAACAGGCTGAACAAAAATTTTGAGGAAAAAAAAAAAACTCAGGATAGGCAACCTTTACCGCCACACAGATGAGAGAATAAAGTAGTAGAAAGACAGTTGTGGCATTCGAGCTAGGCTAGCCTCAACACAAATGTCTATGTTAAGGAGAGAAGAGCTTCAGATGGTGAGGAATGAAGCCTACATTAAGAAAAGCAAAAAACTGCAAACAAAACAAAACAAAAAACAAAAACAAAAACAAAAAAAAACAAGAACAAAAAAGAAACCAGCTTATTTTGGTTCAAAAGGAATAAATCTATGCCTTTCTTAAATAGGACTCAGGTATATGGCAAGAAGTTGAATAACTTGTCAGCCACAAAATTTTTGTCATGACTACATTAAAGGATGTGATTCTGTAAAGGAAAATAATTATCTCACCTCTTTAGCATAGCTTATAGCAGACCACTCTTCCTGAGAAGTCTTTACATTAGCTGATTTATCGACCAACTGGAATAGCTCGTAAAAGAAGTGGCAATGGCTTGATGCATAAGATCCCATTCTTTAATGTAACATATACAGATTATAGGCTGCAGCAGTACTTGTTATTTGGCCTACTACTGCTTGTTGACTGGAGTCTGAAGTCAAATACAGCACCTGCAATAAGAAAGGAATTTGGCCATGTCTGGTGGTGTTGGTCTATTTCCGAACTCATGTCTTGTTTCTGTTCTGACTATAGCCTCCAATCTCTGTGTTGATTCTGTAGATGCTTTCCTCTTGCACTGCCATGAACCTTCATTATGATGAAAATCTACACCAGTGAGGCAAAGTCTATGTTTTGAATATTTGTTTTCTTGCCTCCTGTAACCCACTGTGCATCAGCAAATGTTTCATTACTGAATGAATAAAAGCTTTGAGGGATCCCATTAATTAAATTCCTTCTAAGCCACCTATTGGCTCAATATACCCAGGCACTTCCTCGTACAGAATTGTGAAACATCCAGATGTGTTTCTCTTAGTGTTTTTACTCCTTCCTAAAAGTTGATATTGCCAGTCCTTTATATAAAATAGTTGTCAACCACTGTATCATAGCTGATTATATTCTTAAATTCTATGAGTGGATAAGAAGAGCCTGGAAGGTCTAGATCAACATGAAAATTTTTAGAAGAACTCTCTTTCTCTGTGTCTCTCTGTTTCATACTATGTCTTTCTCTCAGTGACTCTTTGTTTTTTGAATCCATCTGTCTCTGTCTGTCTGTCTCTTTCTATGCTTGCGTGCGAGTTGTATGAATGCATAAGTATGTTCTTGCATATCTGGATACTTGTGTGTATAAATTTTCATGCACCTGTGTGTGGAGATAAGAAAAACTTCAAGTGCCATTCCTCAGTATCCACTCCCCACCCCTTAATTTTGGTAGCAAAGTTTTTTCACTGGCTTGTTTGTTATCCACATAGTAGTCAAAGGTGACTGGCCCCTGGGGGATCTGTTTGTCTTTGCCTCTTTGCCTCTTTGCCTCAGCAGTACTGGGATTATACTGGGTGACATTATAGAATCCAGGGGTCAAGTGCATCAAGTCTTCATGATTACAAAGCTGGTATTTTATGAGTTGAGATAGACAATGAACACAGAACATGTTTTCAAACAATTTATACAATTTGGAGGTAAGCTTATGCTTGTACATTCAGTATGTGATGCCTGCCAATCTGCATTATTTATTAGTTTGTAGCTCTTATGGTGTACATGGATTCATCAGATTTTCTGAAAGTATGCATGCTGACTTTTCCTAAGCATGAATTAAACTCAAGCAGTGTTTTCATGATAAATAAAAGTCACTCTTTTCTCAGTGAATAAACCTGCAATTATAGCACCATTATATTTATGTGTATACACTTATACTAACATGTACTTCGTGGATGAAGTTGTTTGTATAATAAAATTAAAACAGGACTCCGACTGGTGACTTCTCTTGCAATGAGATGAATGAGATATTGGTAAGACATAGTCCCTATTGTTTGTATATGAACTTAGGAAAGTAAAGGAGTTTTATTCTGTTTTGGGATGGGCATGCTTGGGAGCAGTCAAAAGATCGACCCAGAAAACGACAAGCTATCACACCCACAACATTCTGAAGAGAGAATCAGAGAATCTGGTATTGAGAATGTTGGCAAGCTGCCCTCCTGTTTGTCATCAAAGCTGATCAGCCCAGGGCTGAGGTCTTGCTACCACTCAATGTCAACAGCAGTATAGCCTCATGGAATAAAGCTTTCTGATGTTCCAGTGCTACTGGAGCAAATCATATGAAAGCCTCTCAAAACTTTGGGAGAGGAATAAAGGAGTGAGTATGAATGAGGAAAGACAGTGAAGGTGGTGGATTCTACTTGCAACCTCCACTCTGTTTCATTATTTCCTTTGAAGACAGGGCTCACCAGGTCACCAGTCTAGCTATTAAAAATGCATATACAGAGGATATATACTCAGGTTTATTTTTCAGTTGTGTGCTCTATTTATGGAAATTCCAGGGACTAAAGGACCCTGTCTCAGAAAGCAAGTTTGACAATGCTTAAGGAATGACAGCCTGTGTTGTCCACTGTCTTCCACACAAATACACTTCCATGAATGCTTGTATACAACTGAACACACACACACACACACACACACACACACACACTCACAAACTACATACTTATCTCCTAGATAAAACACAAATGTACATGCATACATACTACATAATACTCCCTATATAATAGCCTTAATTATATATTTATAACAATGTGATTACAATACAGTAGGACTATCACACACCAAATATGGCAGAAATGTCACAAGATCCCTATAATTCCAGATCATGCAGTGGATGTGCTTTTCTATCAGAAGAGGCACTATTAGTAGTCTGCTGGTGTAATCCCTGAAGCACACAGAACCACTTGGCAAATTTTGAGCATGGTGTACTGTGTGGTGATGCAGCTCGTACTTTCTTTGAAAGCCTCACAGTCCAGAGAGTTGATATGCATTTGGATACTTGGGGGTCACTGCAGTTATCTCAGCTTCCCCCAGAATTTGCATCATACTCACTAACCTTCACCCCATCCCTCTCCTGTATGCTTCATTCACTTGGCCTGATTTCAATGTCCTTTCCAAAAAGACAGCTTGTTCCATTTGAAGAGATTTGCTTAGTTGAATAAGAAATAGAAGTTTGGGATTGGAAAATGCCTAAATCAGTAAGTCTTTCTTAATTAGTGTGAAGATCTAGGTTCAACTCCAGAACTCACTTAAGAAAAAAAATTTCTATGGTAAAGCATACTTGTAATTGTAATCTTAGAGAAGTGGAGCCAGGTGGATTCTTATAGTTCACTGGTCAGCTAATGTTGCTGAATTAGTGCGCTCCAGATAACCCCTCAAGCATATATATACACACACAGACACAGACACAGACACAGACACAGACACAGACACAGACACAGACACAGACACAGACACAGACACAAACACACTCAAAAACACACAAAGACACACACACACACACACACAGACACACTTCTAAAAGCTCAGAAATTTCTAAGGGATTAAATTTGTTTTAGTCCATTATTGCTTCTTTGTAACAGAATAAAGTCTTTATATACATAAAAACTAGACATTTCTTTTAATTCTAAGGGGAAAGAGCTCAAAACCAAAACATTAAAGGACTTAGTATCCATCTAATCACAGATGGTAAATTCTGGCTATATTCTCACTTTGTCAAGGAGGTGAGGTATGTCTTCCAGGCTCCCTGTGAAGGACATTGTCCCTATTTATAAAGTCTATGACTGAGTCTGTTAAATGATGAACTCCTAATACCAGCTGAGAAGTGGGGTTCTAAGCTTAGCATTCAGAGTCACTCCTTTGGCTTGATGTTTGTCATCATTCTAAGCAATCTCAAAAACATTCCAGTTTCAAATTTCAAGTTTCAAAGGACTGAGTCACTTTAAGAAAACCACTGATATAAAATTAACTCAAATGAATTAGTAGCCTTCATCTACACAAAAGAGAAACAAGCTGAGAAAGAAATTAGGGAAACGGCACCCTTCATAATAGTCCCAAATAATATAAAATACCTCGGTGTGACTTTAACCAAGCAAGTAAAAGATCTGTGTGATAAGAACTCCAAGCTTGAGTTGGGGATTTAGCTCAGTGGTAGAGCGCTTGCCTAGCAAGCACAAGGCCCTGGGTTTGGTCCCCAGCTCCGAAAAAAAAAAGAAAAAAAAAAAAAAAAAAAAAAAAAAAAGAAGAAATTCAAGTTTCTGAAGAAAGAAATTGAAGAAGATCTCAGAAGATGGAAAGATTTGCCATGCTCATGGATTGGCAGGATTAATATAGTAAAAAGGGCCATTTTATGAAAGCGACCTACTGATTCAATGCAATCCCCATCAAAACACCAATTCAATTCTTCAGAGAGTTAGACAAATAAATTTGCAAATTCATCTGGAATAACAAAAAACCCAGGAGAGCTAAAACTATCCTCAACATAGGACTTCAGGGGGAATAACTATCCCTGAACTCAAGCAGTATTACAGAGCAATAGTGATAAAAACTGCATGGTATTGGTACAGAGACAGACAGATAGACAAGTGAAATAGAATTGAAGACCCATAAATTAACCCACACACCTATGGTCACTTAATTTTTGACAAAGGAGCCAAAACCATCCAAAGGAAAAAAAAAACATTTTCAGCCAATGGTGCTGGTTGAACTGGAAATCAGTATATAGAAGAATGCAGATCAATCCATGCTTATCACCCTGTACAAAGCTTAAGTCCAAGTGGATCAAGGACCTCCACATCAAACCAGATACACTCAAAGTAATAGAAGAAAAAGTGGGGAAGAATCTCGAACCCATGGGCACTGGAGAAAATTTCCTGAAGAAAATACTAATGGCTTATGCTCTAAGATCAAGAATCGACAAATGGGATCTTATGAAACTGTGAAGCTTGTGTAAGGCAAAAGACACAGTTGTTAGGAAAAAATGACAACCAAGAGATTGGGAAAAGATATTTACCAAGCCTAAAACAGATAGAGGGCTGATATCCAAAATATACAAAGAACTCATGAAGTTAGACCGCAGGGAGACAAATAACCCTATTAAAAAATGGGGTTCAGAGCTAAACAAAGAATTCCCAGCTGAGGAATGCTGCATGGCTGAGAAACACCTAAAGAAATGTTCAACATCTTTAGTCATAAGGGAAATGCAAATCAAAACATCCCTGAGATTTCACTGCACACCAGTCAGAATGGCTAAGATTCAAAACTCAGGTGACAGCAAATGCTGGCGAGGATTTGGAGAAAGAGGAACACTCCTCCATTGTTGGTGGGATTGCAAACTGTTACAACCATTCTGGAAATCAGTCTGGAGGTTCCTCAGAAAACTGGACATTAAACTACCTAAGAACCCAGCTATAACTCTCTTTGGAATAAACCCAAAAGATTCCCCAACATATAACAAGACCCATGCTCCACAGTGTTCATATCAGCCTTACTTATAATAAGCAAGAGCTGGAAAGAACCGAGATGTTCTTCAATAATGAAATGGATAAAGAAAATGTGGTACCGCTACAAAATGGAATATTACTTTGTTATCAAAAACAATGACTTTATAAAATTCATAGGCAAATCCATGGAACTACAAAATATCATCCTGAGTGACGTAACCCAATCACAGAAAAACACACATGGTATGTACTCATTGATAAGTGGATATTAGCCCAAATGCTCGTATTACACTAGATGCACAAAACACATGAAACTCAAGAATGATGACCACAATGCAAATGCTTCACTCCTTCTTTGAAAGGGGAACAAGAAATCCCTTGGCAGGGAATAGGGAGGCAAAGTTTAGAAAGGAGGAAGAAGGAACACCTATTCAGAGCGTGCCCTACATGTGGCCCATATATATACAGCCACCAAACTAGATAAGATGGATCAAGCAAAGAAGTGCAGGCCAATAGGAACCGGATGTTGATCTCGCCTGAGAGACACAACCAGAATACAGCAAATACATAGGCGAATGCCATCATTAAACCACGGAACTGAGAACAGGACCCCCATTGAAGGAATCTTAGAAAGGACTGAAAAAAGCTTGAAGGGGCTTGAGCCCCATATGAACAAAAGTGTTAACCAACAAGAGCTTCCAGGGACTAAGCCACTACCCAAAGACTATACTTAAACAGACCCTGGGCTCCAACCTCACAGGTAGCAATGAATAGCCTAATAATAGCACCAGTGGAAGGGGAAGCCCTTCCTCCTGCCAAGACTGAACCCCCAGTGAAGGTGACTGTTAGGTGGAGGATGGTAATTGGGGGGGGAGGGTGGAGAGGGGAACACCCATAGAGAAGGGAAGGAGAAGGGGTTAGGGGAAAAGGAATAACAATCAAAATGTAAATAAGAAATACCCAATTTAATTAAGATGGAAAAGAAAAGAAAACCGCTGATAAAATTAGGCTCCATGTTTCTTTTTTTATTTTGCTATGCATGTGTGTGTGTGTGTGTGCCTGCATATGGGCCTGCCTGCCTGCCTGCCAACCTGCCTGCCTGCCTGCCTGCCTGCCCATGTACTTGTATGTATGGGGAGGCTGCACATGCACAGGTATTAGAATCCATATAAAAGCCAGAGATCAACTTTTGCATCATTCTGCAGGTGCTTTCCACTTTGTGTTTTAGAGATAGTACTGTTGCTGAAGGCAATTGTTATTCAAATTGCCCAGGTGGCAGCAACATGCAGTCTTTATTACCTGCCCTATTGTAATGAATTCCCAAATGAAAGGAACACACACACACACACACACACACACACACACACACACACAGACACACACAGACACACACACACACACACAGACACACACACACACACACACACACACACACACACACACACACACACACACACACTTCTATTTTAATATTACTAAACAGCTCAATGGCTATGCCAATCCTAAACTTCAACATTGGTAATGCCTCCCATCCAATACTCCTGAGACATTACTTACTGAAATCTATAGTAGAACATTGCTACCCTAGACACAGTGGTTGGACTTCTTCTGGGGCTCCACTTCCCCAGCTCTTACGTGATTGGCAACTTTTACTTCTGCAAGTGTCAAGCCTGGAACTTACGCTTTTCTTGGCATGGCAATTCTCCTTTCTCAGTTCGTTTGGACACAAAACCTAAAGTTCTGCCTCTATTTCCTTGCCCAGCCATTGGCTGCCTACTTTATTTACAAATCAAAAATTTCTAGGGGCAGAACCCCTCTGTGTGCTACATACAGATTCTCATAAACTCCGAGAAATAAAATATTATAATATAGAACTTAGACCAAAACCCCAGTCTCCCACTAGCAGTTGTTCACAAAATAAGCTAGTTTGGCTAATGACAATCAGGAACCTACTATTGTGTACTCTCCCAGTTCTGGTGGTACAAGTTATTAATGCCTCCTACAGCTTTCTTTTATGTCTCTTATTTTATTGGATTTTTAAATTTTATTTACATTTAAAATGTTATCCTCATTCTTTATTTCCTATCAATAAAGCCCCTATACCATCCGACTCCCTCTTCTTCTCTGAGGGTGTTCCTCCACTCATCTACCTACCCCTTACTGCTACCCAATCCTGATATTCCAGCCTTGGTAGGATCAAGGGCATCTCCTCCCATCGGTGCCCTACAAAGCCTTCCTCTGGTACATATGCAGTTGGAGCAATGGGTCTGTCTTTGTGTACTTTGTGGATGGTGGTTTAGTCCTTGGGAGCTCTGGTTGGTTGGTATTGATGTTCTTATCAGTCTGTAAGCCCATTTAACTCCTTCAGTCTTTTCTCTAACTCCTCCAATAGGAACCCCATTCTCAGTTCAGTGGTTGGCTGTGAGAATCCTCATTTGTATTTGTCATGCTCTGTCAGAGCCTCTTATGAGACAACTATATCAGGCTCTTGTCAGCGTGCACTACTTGTCATCCCCAATAGTGGTGGGGGTTGGCGGTTTATGTATAAGCTGAATTCCCAGGTAGGACAGTCTCTGAATGGTCATTCCTTCAGTCTCTGCTCCAAACTTTGTCTCTGTATCTCCTCTAATGAATGTTCCACCTTCTAGGAAAGACTGAAACATGCACACTTTGGTTGTCCTTTATCGTGAGCTTCATGTGGTCTGTGGATGCATTTTGGGTAATCTACGCTTTATTTTAATATCTACTAATCAGGGAGTGCATTCCATGTTTTTGTTGTTTGTTTTGTTTTGTTTCGTTTTGGGGGATTTTGTTACTTCAATCAGGATAATATTTTTTAGTTCCATCCATTTGCCTACTAAAGTCCTGAAGTCATAATTTTTAATAGCTGGGTAGTACTCCATTGTGTAAATGTACCACATTTTTTTGTATCCATTCCTCTGTTGAGGGACATCTGGGTTCTTTCCATTTTCTGGCTATTATAAATAAGGTTGCTATGAACATAGTTGAGTATGTCTCCTTGTTATGTGCTGGAACACCTTTGAGTATATGTCCAGAAGTGGGATTGCTGGGTCCCTAGGTAGTAGTACTTCCAATTTTCTGATGAACCTCCACACTGATTTCCAGAGATTTTGCACCAGCTTGTAATCTGACTGACAATGTGGGGAGTATTCCTCTTTCTCCACATCCTTGCCAGTATCTGTTGTCAGCTAAGCCAGTTATCTTAGCCATTCTGATTGGTGTGAAGTAGAATCTTAGGGTTGTTATGATTTGCACATCCCTGATGATTAAAGATGTTAAACATGTCTTTAGGTGCTTCGCAGCCATTCAATATTCCTCAGGTAAGAATTCTTTGTTTAATTCCGAACCCCACTTTTTAATAGGGTTATTTGACTCTCTGGAGTCTAAATTCTTGAGTTCTTTTTATAGTTTGTATATTAGCCATCTATTGAATGTAGATTGGTAAAGATCTTTTCCCATCTGTTGGTTGCCATTTTGTCCTAATGACAGTGTCTTTTGCCTTACAGAAGCTTTGCAATTTTATGAGGTCCCCATTTGAAGATTCTTGGTATTAAAGCATAAGTTATTGATATAATGTTTAGGAAATTTTCCCCAGTGTCCATGTTTTCAAGGCTCTTCCACACTATTTCTTCTAATAGATTAAGCATATCTGGTTTCATGTGGAGGTCCTTGATCCCATAGGACTTGCACTTTGTGCAAGGCAATAAGAAGGATCAATTTGAATTCTTCTAGATGGTGACCTCCAGTTGAACCAGAACCATTTGCTGAAAATGCTATCTTATGTCAACTGGATGGTTTTAGCCCCTTTGTCAAAGATCAAGTGACCATAGATGTATGGGCTCATTTCTGGGTCTTAAATTCTATTCCACTGCTCTAACTGTCTGTCTCTGTTAAAATAATATACAGTTTTTATCATTAATGCTCTGTAATACAGCTTGAGGTCAGGGATGGTGATTTCCCTGGAAGTTCTTTTACTGTTGAGAATAGTTTTTGTTTTTCTGGGTTTTTGTTATTTCAAATGAATATGCAAATTGCTCTTTCTAACTCTGTGAATAATTGAGTTGGGATTTTGTTGCTGATCGCATTGAATCTGTAGATTTTGTTTGGCAAGGTGGCCATTTTTACAATATTAATTTTGCCAATCCATGAGCATGGGAGATCTTTCAATCCTCTGAGGTCTTCTTCAAATTCTTTCTTCAGACTCTTGAAGTTCTTATTGTACAGATCTTTTATTTGCTTGATTAAAATCACAACGAGGTACTTTATACTATTTGGGTCTATTATGAAGGGTGTCATTTCCCTAATTTCTTTCTTGGCTTGTTTCTCTTTTGTGTAGAGGAAGACTACTGATTTATTTGAGTTAATTTATACCCAGCCACTTTCCTGAAGTTGTTTATCAGCTTTAGTAGTTCTCTGGTGGAACTTTTGGGATCACTTAAATATAGTATCATATCATCTTCAAATAGTGATATTTTGACTACTTCTTTTCCGATCTGTATCCCCTTGACCTCCTTTTGTTGTCTGATTGCTCTGGCTAGAATTTCAAGAACTATATTGAATAAGTAGGTAAAGAGTGGGCAGCCATGTCTAGTCCCTGATTTTAGTGGAATTGCTTCAAGTTTCTCTCCATTTAGTTAAATGTTAGCAACTGGTTTGCTGTATATGGCTTGTACTATGTTTAGGTATGGGCCTTGAATTCCTATTCTTTCCAGGACTTTTATCATGAAGGGGTGTTGAATTTTGTCAAATGCTTTCTCAGCATCTAATGAAATGATCATGTGGTTTTGTTCTTTCAGTTTGTTTATATAATGGATCACGTTGATGGTTTTCCATACATTAAACCATCCCTGCATGCCTGGGATGAAGCCTACTTGATCATGGTGGATGATTGTTTTGATGTGCTCTTGGATTCGGTTTGCCAGAATTTTATTGAGTATTTTTACATCGATATTCATAAGGGAAATTGGTCTGAAGTTCTCTTTTTTTGTTGGGTTTTTGTGTGGTTTAGGTATAAGAGTGATTTTGGCTTCATAGAAGGAATTTGGTAGTGCTCCTTCTGTTTCAATTTTGTGGAATAGTTTGGATAGTATTGGTATGAGGTTTTCTATGAAGGTCTGATAGAATTCTGCACTAAACCCATCTGGACCTGGGCTCTTTTTGGTTGGGATACCTTTAATGACTGCTTCTATTTCCTTAGGAGTTATGGGGTTGTTTAACTGGTTTATCTGTTCCTGATTTAACTTCTGTACCTGGTATCTGTCTAGGAAATTGTCCATTTCCTGCAGATTTTCAAGTTTTGTTGAATATAGGCTTTTATACTAACATCTGATGATTTTTTGAATTTCCTCTGATTCTGTAATTATGTTTCCCTTTTCATTTCTGATTTTGTTTATTTGGACACACTCTCTGTGTCCTCTCGTTAGTCTGGCTAAGGGTTTATCTATCTTGTTGATTTTCTCAAAGAACCAACTTTTGGTTCTGTTGATTCTTTCTATGGTCCTTTTTGTTTCTACTTGGTTGATTTCAGCTCTGAATTTGATAATTTCCTGCCTTCTACACCTCCTGTGTGTATTTGCTTATTTTTATTCTAGAGCTTTTAGGTGTGCTGTCAAGATGGTGACATATGCTCTTTCTTGTTTCTTTCTGCAGGCACTCAGAGCTATGAGTTTTCCACTTAGAACAGCTTTCATTGTGTCCCATACGTTTTGGTATATTGTATCTTCATTTTCCTTAAATACTAAGAAGTCTTTTATTTCCTTCTTTATTTCTTCCTTGACCAGGTTAACGTTGAGTAGAGCATTGTTCAATTTCCACGTATATGTGGGCGTTCTTCCCTTGTTGTTATAGAAGACCAGCTTTAGCCCATCGTGTTCTGATAGCACGCATGGGATTATTTCTATCTTTCTGAACCTGTTGAGTCCTGTTTATTGACCTATTATATGGTCAATTTTGGAGAAAGTACCATGAGGAGCTGAGAAGAAGATATATACTTTTGATTTAGGATAGAATGTTCTATTAACATCTGTTAAGTCCATTTGGTTCATGATTTCTCTTAGTCTGTCTACGTCTCTGTTTAATTTCTGTTTCCATGATCCGTCCATTGATAAGAGTGGGGTGTAGAAATCTCCTACTATTATTGTCTGAGGTGCAATGTGTGTTTTGAGCTTTAGTAAGGTTTCTTTTATGTATGTAGGTGCCCTTATATTTGGGGCATATATCTTTAAGATTGAGTGTTCATATCTTGGTGGATTTTTCCTTTGATGAATATGAAGTGTCCTTCCTTATCTTTTTTGATAACTTTTAGTTGAAAATTTATTTTATTTGATATTAGAATGGCTACTCCAGCTTGCTTCTTCCGACCATTTGCTTGGAAAGTTGTTTTCCAGCCTTTCACTCTGAGGTACTGTCTGTCTTTGTCTCTGAGGTGTGTTTCCTGTAGGCAGCAGAATGCAGGGTCCTCGTTGTGTATCCAGTTTGTTAATCTATATCTTTTTATTGGGGAGTTGAGGCCATTGATGTTGAGAGATATTAAAGAATAGTGATTATTGCTTCCTGTTATATTCATATGTGGATATGAGGTTATGTTTGTGTGCTTTTCTTCTCTTTGTTTTGTTGCCAAGACGATTAGTTTCTTGCTTCTTCTGGGTGTAGCTTGCCTCCTTATGTTGGGCTTTACCATTTGTTATCCTTTGTAGTGCTGGATTTGTAGAAAGATATTGTGTAAATTTGGTTTTGTCATGGAATATCTTGGTTTCTCCATCTATGTCAATTGAGAGTTTTGCAGGATACAGTAACCTGGGCTGGCATTTGTGTTCTCTTAGGGTCTGTATGACATCTGTCCAAGATCTTCTGGCTTTCATAGCTTCTGGCGAAAAGTCTGGTGTAATTCTGATAGGTCTGCCTTTATATGTTACTTGACCTTTTTCCCTTACTGCTTTTAATATTCTTTCTTTATTTTTTGCATTTTGTGTTTTGACTATTGTATGACGGGAGGAATTTCTTTTCTGGTCCAATCTATTTGGAGTTCTGTATGCTTCTTGTATGCCTATGGGTATCTCTTTCTTTAGGTTAGGGAAGTTTTCTTCTATGATTTTGTTGAAGATATGTACTGGTCCTTTGAGCTGGGAGTCTTCACTCTCTTCTATACCTATTATCCTTAGGTTTGATCTTCTCATTGAGTCCTGGATTTCCTGTATGTTTTGGACCAGTAGCTTTTTCTGCTTTACATTATCTTTGACAGTTGAGTCGATGATTTCTATGGAATCTTCTGCCTCTGAGATTCTCTCTTCTATCTCTTGTATTCTGTGGTGAAGCTTGTATCTACAGTTCCTTGTCTCTTCTTTTGGTTTTCTATATCCAGGGCTGTTTCCATGTGTTCTTTCTTGATTGCTTCTAATTCCATTTTTAATTCCTTCAACTGTTTGATTGTGTTTTCCTGGAATTCTTTCAGGGATTTTCATGATTCCTCTCTGTAGGCTTCTACTTGTTTATTAATGTTTTCCTGTGTTTCTCTAACGGAGTTCTTCACGTCTTTCTTGAAGTCCTCCAGCATCATGATCAAATATGATTGTGAAACTAGATCTTTATTTTCTGGTGTGTTTGGATATTCCGTTTTTGCTTTGGTTTGAGAATTGTGCTCCGATGATGCCATGTAGTGTTGGTTTCTGTTGCTTGGATTACTGTGTTTACCTCTTGCCATCAGATTATCTCTAGTGTTACTTTGTTCTTCTATTTCTGACAGTGGCTAGACTGTCGTATAAGCCTGTGTGTCAGGAGTGCTGTAGACCTGTTTTCCTGTTTTCTTTCAGCCAGTTATGGGGACAGAGTGTTGTGCTTTCGGGCGTGTAGTTTTTCCTCTCTACAGGTCTTCAGCTGTTCCTGTGGGCCAGTATCTTGAGTTCACCAGGCAGGTTGCTTGGAGCAGGAAGGTTTGTCTTACCTGTGGTCCCGAGGCTCAAGTTTGCTCGTGGGGTGTTGCTTATGAACTCTCAACAGTGGCAGCATCCAGGAAGATCTGCGCCACCCTTTCCGGGAGCTTCCGTGCACCAGGGTTCCAGGAGGCGTTTGGTGTTTTCAACTTGAGTCAGAGATGTGGGCAGAGTGTACTCTCTTCTGGTTTCCCAGGCTTGTCTGCCTCTGTGAAGGTTTAGCTCTCCTTCCCACGGGATTTGGGTGCAGAGAACTGTTTATCTGGTCGGTCCCTTCAGGTTCTGGTGGTGTCTCAGATGCAGCGGACTTGCTGCTCCTGTGCCCTTATCCAAGGGAACCCAGAGGCCGTATACATTTTCCTCTTTGCCCAGGGATGTGGGCAGGAGTGGGCAGTGTTGGTGGTCTCTTTCCCTCTGCAGACTCAGGAGCGCCCACCTGTCCTGGCGGCAGTGATGGCTCTCTCCCAAGGGGTTTGGGAGCAGTTAGTCAGCCTCTTCCTTTAAAAGGCCCTTCGCCCAGCCACTCAGGGTCGACACCTCTGTCTCCTGTGTGAGATACTTG
Source organism: Rattus rattus (assembly GCF_011064425.1). NCBI lineage: Eukaryota > Metazoa > Chordata > Mammalia > Rodentia > Muridae > Rattus > Rattus rattus. The sequence goes on along the minus strand of NC_046163.1, from coordinate 83,700,114 downwards.
TTGATCCAGAGGTCTTTGTAATAAACCTCACCTTTTGAGTATTACGTTCACGATCAGTCTCTTGTGTGTCTGGGGTCTGCTGCTTCTCGATACTTGAGGGAGGGTCTCCCTACGGAGATCTTTCAGCAGTCTATGCTTAAGCCAGGCAGCTGAACATATCCAAGAGAGTTTTATTTGCAACTTGGTTTCTTGCAGTGGATTTGTTTCTCAGCACCAAGATGGGGCAGTGCTCAAACATTTGTAACTCCAGTTCCAGGGAGTCTGATGTATTCTGACTTGCACAGTCACAAAACAATCCCATGGCATATAAACATACATTCAGGGAAATACTTATAACCATAAAACTTAAATAACTCAAACAAAAATGTTTAAAGTATGATTTTTTAAATTAAAAGACTTTTAAAGATTTCAGAAGGAGTGACATGTTTCTTATGAAATCAAAACAGACCCCAATAGTTGCATAATTCAGATGCTTTATCAGATTAAATTTAGATATTTACTAAAATGTAGTAAGTAGTTAATGAGAAAACAAGACAAAGGAGAAACAAATTAGACAAGATTATGTGCTCCTGCACACACACACACACACACACACACACACACACACTCACACCATACACAGACACACACACAGAGCCCAAGTTTTTTCATTAACTAAACTATATACTAGAAACACAACAGAGCAAATCATCATAGTGCCATGTGCTATCAAGAAAGGCAGAAGCACAAATGTAAGGACTGTATTCCCTATCTCATAGCTATTCATATGAGCAATAATTTCATGACTAGAAATCCTTTATAAAAATGACTTATGAGCAATGAAATGTACCTTACAGTAAGTTTTTAATAGTCAACAGTAAAATATCACAAATTACTATAACAGTAGAATCAAAAATGCTTCCTTGAGTCACCATAATGGATGGGATATGTAAAGGATGGGAAGTGGGGTCCAACATAGTTTGTTAACTTAACACTCTAGGAAGAATGAGCCTGGAGGAACTGCCTCCTTAACATAAGGTTATAAGTTTTTGTTTTTTGTTTTTTTTTTTGTTTGTTTTGTTTTGTTTTGTTTTTAACTGCTCACTGTTGTAGGGAATTTCAATCCACAGTGTTTGGTGGAACATCTAGGAAAGTGGGAGAACACTATAAAAAAAAAAAAAAAGAAAAAAAAAAAAAAAAAAAAAAAAACAGATGGGTAATCCAGAACAATCAAGCCAGCTTTTGCTCATTTTCTCTGGTTTAGTTTCTGATTCCAGATTCCTGCCTTGAGTTCCTGTTCTGGCTTCCACTCATGATAAATTATTATCTGCAAAATGATATGAATTTTTTAGTTCTAAATTGCTTGGTCATGTGTTTGATGACAAAAACAAATAAAAAAGAACAGATATTTTTACTATGAGTAGCAATGATGAACTATGGTTAACACCATATCTTTACTAACTAGAAGAATATGTATATAATAATAAACTTTAATTATTAGAAACTATATAAATAGAGGTTTAATAACGATAAGTTGTTCTCATCAAAATCAGTCTATCACACCACTTTCAAACAAGTGTCATTGATTCAACTTCTCCCTACCTCAGAACTCAGAAACCATCACAAAAGGACAGAAACATTAGAACAATAGAACAATGAATGGAATGTGGTGAGTTTTGTGGAATGCTGTCTTCTGAAAACTTCATGGCTGCCCCACATATGAACGCTCATCATCTGTGGTTACCAGCACACGAATAGCAAAACACCAAGTCAGAAAAAAAAAAAAAAAAAAAAAAGCGCACACAGAGGAGGAGGGGCTATCCTGATCCCAAGACTAGCAGAGTATCTTTAGACTCTTGATGATTATGGAATGAATGAATGACACTTTGCTTTGGGCCCTATATTCAGCACATCTGTTCAGTACTAATTGGATCCAATATATTGCCATAATTATAAGTACTACTATAAATATGAAAAACATAAAAGAAAAGATGACCTTTGATGACACCTGTGTCTTCAGGATACTGAGAACCGGATGTAGGCCTGTGAGATTTAAGAAGATACACACAGACTCCGGTCTGTAACTGCTTTAAAGATAAAGATATCCTTACTTTTTTTTTTTTTTTTTTTTTTGGTGACTGATTTTTTTTCCATCTTTATTAAATTGGGTATTTCTTATTTACATTTCAAATGTTATTCCCTTTCCCAGATTCCATGCCAACATCCCCCAATTCCCTTCCCCTCCAACTCTATATGGGTGTTCTCTTCCCAAAACTCCCCCCATTACCACCCTCCACACAAGAAACCCATTCACTGGTGGTCCAGCTCTGGCAGAACCAAGGGCTTCCCCTTCCACTGATGCCCTTATTAGGCTATTCATTGCAACCTTTGCAGTTGGAGCCAAGGGTCAGTCCATGTATAGTCTTTGGGTAGTAGCTTAGTCACTGGAAGCTCTGGTTGATTGGCATTTTTGTTCATATGGGGTCTCAAGCTCCTTCAGCTCTTTCAGTCCTTTCTCTGAATCATTCAATGGAGGTCGCTTTCTCAGTTCCATGGTTTGGTGCTGGCATTTGCTTATGTGATTGCCATATTCTGGCTGTATCTCTCAAGAGAAATCTACATCCAGTTCCTGTCAGCCTGCATTTCTTTGCTTCATCCATCTTATCTAGTTTGGTGACTGTATATGTATGGGCCACATACGGGGTAGGCTCTGAATGGTCGTTCCTTCAGTCTCTGTTCTAAACTTTGCCTCCCTATTCCCTCCCAAGAGTATTCTTGTTCCCATTTTAAAGGACTGAAGCATCCGCATTTTGGTCATCCTTCTTGAGTTTCATGTGTTCTGTGCATTTAGGGTAATTCAAGCATTTGGGCTAATGGCCACTTATCAATGAGTGCATACCATGTGTGTTTTTCTGTGATTGGGTTACCTCACTCAGGATGATATTTCCCAGTTCCATCCATTTGCTGTGAATTTCATAAAGTCATTGTTTTTGATAGCTGAGTAATATTCCATTGTGAAGATGTACCACATTTTCTGTATCCATTCCTCTGTTGAAGGGCATCTGTGTTCTTTCTAGCTTCTGGCTATTATAAATAAGGCTCCTATGAACATAGTGGAGCATGTGTCTTTGTTATGTGTTGGGGCATCTTTTGGGTATATGCCCAAGAGAGGTATAGCTGGGTCCTCAGGTAGTTCAATGTCCAATTTTCTGAGGAACCTCCAGACTGATTTCCAGAATGGTTGTACCAGTCTGTCATCCCATCAAAAATGGAAGAGTGTTCTTGTTTCTCCAATCCTCGCCAGCATCTGCTATCGCCAATATCCTTACATTTTAACATATTTTAATTAATAGTATGGTTCAAATACATGAAGAAAGTGGCAAAATTCAAAACAAAAAAATGATAAAAATGTGAACACACATATTAAATATGGCCATCTAATACTAGAATGCAGTTTTTAAATGAAAATTTTGGTGGGGCTGAGACAATTATTGAATTATAGATGATTCTTCTACTTTAGGAAATCTTAGAGTCGACTCAGCACAAATAAAGGAAAAAAAACGTAAGAGAAATAAAAGGAAAAAGAAGTAACAATAAAGAAGTATAATGAGGCATAATAGTTTTGAGGTTGAGGAAGACACAACACCACACAGATATAAAAACAGTGACTGTGCAGTGTGATTGTTTCACCAAAAGTCTGTAATATATCAACAGACAACTGAAATAACATGCAATTCACAGATACAGTGGAAATCTCCACCCATGTATGTATGCATACCACAAAACACCTTGTTCTGAACATTATGCTAGGACACATGATTGATACAAATACCAGTGTAACCTAGTGAAAGGTTTATAGTTTTGTGCTACTTTTTGAAAGTCTATTTTTCTAATGATCACTGAGTAAAATCTATAAGTATAGCAAAATGTTGTTATGAGCCTGAAGTAGATGGGAAGAAATTCAGATACCCCCAACTGGACAAAGTGTAGGAAGTTAGTGATCTTGGAATACTCAGGTTTTGTTTTTTTTTTGTTTGTTTGTTTGTTTTTGTTTGTTTGTTTGTTTGTTTGTTTTTTGTTTTGTTTTTTTTTGGATTTTTTTATTTCCATTTCTAATATTATTCACATTCCCAGTTTCCTGCAAATAAGCCCCCTCTCCCATCCCTCTCTCCCCTTCTTCTATAATGGTGTTCCCCTCCCCATCCAGCCCATTTCCTAACACCCCCTCCCCAACATTCCCCTATATTGGGGGTCCACCCTTGGCAGGACCAAGTGCTTCTCCTTACATTGGTGTCCAACAGGCCTTCCTCTGCTACATATGCATTTGGAGCCTTGGGTGAGTCCATGTGTAGTCTTTGAGTAGTGGTTTAGTGTGTGGGAGCTCTAGTTGGTGGGCATTGTTGTTCTTATGGGGTTGCAAGTCACTTCAGGTCTTACAATCCTTTCTCTTATGCCTCAAATGGGGGTCTCATTCTCAGTTTACTGGTTTGCTGCTAGCATTCACCTCTATATTTGACAAATTTTGGCTGTGTCACTCAGGAAACTTTAATATCTGGTTCCTGTCAGCACGTCCTTCATAGTTTGATCAATCTTATCTAGTCTTGGTGACTGCATGTGTGTGTGTGTGTGTGTGTGTGTGTGTGTGTGTGTGTGTGTGCCACATGTGGTACAGGATCTGAATGGCTGTTTCTTCAGTATATTCTCAAAACTCTGTCTCCATGTTCCCTCCTATATTTTTGTTCCCTATTTTGAGAAGGAGTGAAGCACCTGAACTTTGATCTTGCTTCTTCTTGAACTTCATGTTGTCTGTGTATCGTATCTTGGGTAATTCAAGCTTTTGGGCTAATATCAACTTATCAGTAAGTGTATACCATGTGCGTTTTGCTGTGATTAGGTTACCTCACTCAGGATAATATTATCTAGTTCATTCCATTTGGCAGGAGTCATGAAAATCATGAAGTCATTGATTTTGAAAGCTGAGTAATACTTCATTATGTATACGTACCATCTTTTCTGTATCCATTCGGCCGTTGAGATGTACCTGGGTTCTTTGTAGCTTCTAGCTATTGTAGATAAGGCTGCTATGAACATAGCAGGGCATCTGTCTTTGTTCTGTGGTGGAGCATCTTTTGATTATATGCCCAGTAGTGCTAACACTTAATCCTCAGGAAATAGAATGTCCAATTTTCTTAGAAATCTCCAGACTGATTTCCAGAGTGGTTGTACCAATTTGCAATCCTACCAAAAATGGTGTGTTCCTCTTTCTCCACATCCTCAATAATATCTATTGTCACCTGAGTTTTTTTATAATAGACATTCTGACTGATGTGAGGTGGAATCTCAGTGTGTTTTGATTTGCATTTCCCTGATGACTAAGAATGTTGAGCGTTTCTTTAGGTACTTCTTGGCAATTTGTTATTCCTCATATGAGAATACTTTCTTTTTTCTTTTTTTTTTTTTTTTAGCTCTGCACCTGATTTTTAATAGGGTTATTTGGCTCTCTGGAGTCTAACTTCTTGAGTTCTTTGTATATTTTAGATATTAGCCCTCTATCAGATGTAACATTGGTAAAGATCTTTTCCCAATCTGTTGGTCGCCATTTTGTTCTAATAACAGTATCCTTTGCTTTACAGAACCTTTGCAGATTTGGAGATCCCATTTGTTGATTCTTGATCTTAGATCATAAGCCATTGGTCTTTTGTTCAGAAAAATTTCCCTGGTGCCCATGTGACGGAAATTCTTTGCCAATATTTCTTCTATTAGTTTGAGTGTATATAGTTTGATGTGGAGGACCTTGACATACTTTGACTTAAGCTTTGTAGATGCAATAAAAAGGGATCGATATGCATTCTTCTACATGCTGACCTCCAGTTGAACAGACCACCATTTGTTGAAAAAGCTATCTTTCTTCCATTGGATGGTCTCAGCTCCTTTGTCAAAGATCAAGTGACCATAAGTGTGAGGGTTCATTTGTGGATCTTCAATTCTATTCCACTGATCTACGTGCTTAATTCTGTGCTAATACCATACAGATTCCATCACTATTGCTCTGTAATACTGCTTGAGGTCAGGCATGGTGATTCCCCCAGAAGTTATTTTATTGTTGAGTATAGTTTTCCCTATCCTAGTTTTTTTTGTTAGTCTAAATGAATTTGCAAATTGCTCTTTCAAACTCTATGAAGAATTGAATTGGATTTGTGATGGTGATTCTATTGAATCTGTAGATTGCTTTTGGCAAAATGGTCATTTTCATTATATTATTCCTCCAAATCCATGATCATGGGAGGTCTTTCCACCCTCTGAGATCTTTTTCAATTTCTTTTCTCAGAGACTTGAAGTTCTTGTCATACAGATTTTTCACTTTCTTGATTAAAATCACTCTGAAGTAGTTTATATTATTTGGGACCATTGTAAAGGGTGTCATTTCCCTAATTTCTTTCTCAGCCAGTTTATCCTTTGAGTAGAGGAAGTCTACTGATTTGTTTGAGTTAACTATATACCCAGCCACTTTGTTAAAGATGTTTTTCAGGCTTAGTAGTTTTCTGGTGAAACTGTTTGGGTCACTTATTTATACTGTCATACCCTCTGCAAATAGTGGTATTTTGTCTTCTTCCTTTCCAATTTGTATCCTTTTGACTTACTTTTGTTGTCTGATTGCTTTGCTTAGGACTTCATATACTATATTGAATAAGTAGGGAGAGAGTGGGCAGCCTTGTCTAGTCCCTGATTTTAGTGGCATTGCTTCAAGCTTCTCTCCATTCAGTTTAATGTTAGCAACTGTTTTGCTGTATATTGCTTTTACTATGTTTAGGAATGTGCCTTGAATTCCTGATCTTTCCAGGACTTTTAACATGATGGGGTCTTGAATTTTCTCAACATTTAATGAAATGATCATATGTTTTTTACTTCTTTGAGTTTGTTTATATAGTGGATTACGTTCCTGGATTTACATATGTTGAACCGTCCCTGTGTCCCTGGGATGAAGTCTACTTGATCATGAGGGATGTTTGTTTTGATTTTTTCTTGGATTCTCTTTTCAAGAATTTAATTGAGTATTTTTGATTCTATATTCATAAGGGAAGTTCGTCTGAAGTTCTCTTTGTTTTCAATGGTTTAGGTATAATCTTAATAATGGTTTCATAGAAGGAATTTGGTAGTGCTCAGTCCGTATCTATTTTGTGGAATAGTTTGGACAGTATTGGTATGAGGTCTTCTATGACAGTCTCATAAAATTCTGCACTAAACCTACCTGATCCTGGGCTCTTTTTGCTTGGGAGACTTTTAATAACTACTTCTATTACTTTGTTAGTTATGGGCTTGTTTAGATGGTTTATCTATTTCTGAATTAATTTTGGTACCTGGTATTTGTCTGTAAAATTGTCCATTTCATCCAGAATTTGAAGTTTTGTTGAATACAGGCTTTTGTAGTAGGATGTGAATATTTTTTTAACTTTCCTCAGATTCTGGTGTTAGGTTTCCTTTCATTTCTGGGCCCTCTGTTTACTCTGCCTAGGGTTTTACTGATCTTGTTGATTTGCTCAAAGAACCCACTCCTGTATTTTTTGTTGTTGTTGTCATCGTTATTTTTTTTTCTTTTTTTGATTGTCTGCATAGTCCTTTTTGTTTCTAGTTAGTTTACTTCAGCCCTGATTATGATTATTTCCTCCCTTCTGCACCTCTTGGTTGTATTTGAGTCTTTTTGTTCTAGAGCTTTTATTTTTGCTGTGAAGCTCCTTGTGCATGTTCTCTCCTATTACCTTTTGCAGGCACTCAGCTATGGATTTTGCTCTTATCACTGCTTTCATTTTGTCCCACAAGTTTAAGTATGTTTTGCCTTCATTGTCATTAAATTTTGAAAAGTCTTTAATGTGTTTATTTATTTCTTACTTGACCAAGTTATAACTTAGTAGAGTGTTGTTAAACTTCCATGTATATGTGGGCATTCTGACGTTTTTGTTGTTATTGACGACCAGCCTTAATCTGTGGTGATTTGTTAGGATGCACGGTATTATTTCTATCTTCCTGCACTTGTGGATGCCTGTTTTATGAGCCATTATTTGGTCAGTTTTGGAGAAGATACCATGCTGTGCTGAGAAGACATGTATCCTTTTGTTTTAAGATGAAATGTACTATAAATATCTATCAAGCCTCTTTGTTTCATAACTTCTGTTACTTTCTCTATGTCTCTGCTTAATTTCTGTTTCCAGGATCTATCCATTGATGTGAGTGGGGTGTTGAAATCTCCCCCAATAATTTTTTGAGGTGCAATATATGCTTTGCATTTGGAGCATAGATATTCAGGTTTGACAGTTCATCCGGGTGAATTTTTCCTTTGATGAATGTGAAGTGTACTTCCTTATCTTTTTTGATGACTTTGGTTGAAATTCAATTTGATTCATTATTAGAATGGCTATTCCAGCTTGTTCCTTGGGACCATTTGCTTGAAAATTTGTTTTCCAGCCTTTACTCTGAGGTTGTATCTGTGTTTATTTCTGAAGTGTGTTTCCTGGATGCAGCAAAATGTTGGGTCGTCTTTATGTATCCAGTCAGTCTATGTTCCTTTTTATTGGCGAATTGAATCCATTGATGTTAAGAGATATTGAGAAACAGTGAGTCTTGCTTCCTGTTATTTTCATTTTTAGAGGTAGAATTATGTTTTTGTGTTTCTCTTGTTTTGGTTTCATTTCAAGGAGATTGCTCTCTTGCTTTTTCTATGGTGTTGTTTCCCTCCTTGTGTTGTCTTTTTCCATCTATTATCCCTTGCAGGGCTGGATTTGTTGAAAGATATTGTGTAAATTTGGTTTACTCATGGAATATCTTGTTTTTTCAATCTATTTTAATTGAGCGTTTTGCTAGGTAGAGAAGCCTGGGCTTCCACTTGTGTTCTCTTAGGGTATCTATGACATCTATCTAGGATCTCCTGACTTTCATAGTCTTTGGTGATGAGTCTCGTGTAATTCTTATAGGTCTTCCTTATATGTTACTTGACTTTTTTCCCCTACTGCTTTTAATATTCTTTCTTTGTTTTGTTTAATTTTTGGTTTGAATATTTTTTTGTGAAAGAAGGGATTTCTTTTCTGGTCCAATTGTTTGGAGTTCTATATGCTTTCTTATATGTTTTTAGGCATTTCTTCTTTTTAGGTTAGGGAAGTTTTCTTCTCTAATTTTGTTGCAGATACTGGTCCTTTAAAGTTGGGAGTCTTCATTCTCTTCAATACCTATTATCCTTATGTTTGATCTTCTTATTCTGTCCTGGATTTCCTGGATGTTTTGGCTAGGAGCATTTTGCGTTTTATATTATTTTTGACAGTTATGTTGATGTTTTATCTGTTATCTTCTGCCCCTGAGATTTTCTCTTCTGTCTCTTGTATTCTATTGGTGATGCCTGCATCTATGACTCCTGAGCTCTTCTCTATATTTTCTATCTCCAGAGTTGTCTCCCTTTGTGCTTTGTCTATTGTTTCTATTTCCATTTTTAAATCCTGGATTTTTTTCTTCAATTCTTTCACCTGTTTAGTTGTGTTTTCCTATAATTCTTTCAGGGATTTTTGTGTTTTCTCTTTAAGGGCTTCTACTTGTTTACTTGTGTTGCCCTGTATTTCTTTAAGGGAGTTATTTATGTTGTTCTTAAAGTCCTCCATCATCATCATAAAATGTTAATTTATTTGCTTTGATGGGAGAGATGGGCTCTGATGTTATCAAGTCATCTTGGTTTCTGTTGCTTAGGTTTCTGTGCTTGCCTCTTGCCATTGATTTGTCTCTGGTGTTAGCTTATCTTGCTGTCTCTGATAGTGGCTAAACCCTCCTGTCTGTCTCTGTGTCAGTACTCCAGTAGACCTGTTTTCTCAGCTGGATCTAGGAACAGAGAACTCTGCTCTAGGTTGTGTACGTGCTCCTGAAGACTGGCTTTCAACTCTTGGTGCAGGCATAAAGCGGAAAGTCCTCCCTCCCTCCCTGGTTGCTCCTCATTCCCTGTGCCTAGGGAGCACAGATGGGACTAGGTGATGTCCTCTTGGGTTAGGAATGTGAGCAGAGAGTATTCTCCTCTGAGTTCTCACGGGTGTCTGCACTTCTGAGGGTCCAGCTCTCTTCCGCACCATATTTGGGTGCTGGAACACTCAGCCTTAAATGGAATATCCCATCACATCCCTGCCTTAGGGATCAGAGTCATTGTAAAATAGAAGACAGAAAGATTGTCATAACCAATGAGGATGGTATTCACCAAAGAAACAAGGGCTTCCTGACACAAAAGAGCTGATGCACATGTGATCTTACAGAGGCTGTGATAACCAACACAAGGGTCTACTTAAGTCTAAGACATATGGGTTCCTAGCATTGAGAGAGGAAGTGGACACAAACCCCAACTCCTAAACTAGAAGCGATGTCCATTTGATCTTAAATTGAAATTGTCCACAAAGTAAAAAATAGGTTTCTCTAGTGGAGTCCCGCTGTGTATACACAAACACTAAATTGCAGGCTATAGATGCTAATGTTCAGCTATTGATGACTAAGGGAATATTATGTTAATTGTATATTTGGAGGGAGAGACGTGGTAAGTACCTTATAATGCTTTGCCTATTTCTGTTTGTGTATGTGTGTATTTTCACTGATAGTTCTTTTGCCATATATATATTTCTAATTTTGTGTCTTTGTGGGATATCTGTTTGTCAATTGTGTGTGTCTCTAAGTCTGTGTATGTTTCTTGTACTTTATCATGTAATTTTTATTTTTCGATTCATTTATTGGTTCTGTTGTATTCCTGTTCTTCTTTCAGCAGCATCATCACCATCGTCCTCATCCTTGTCGACATTGTAGTCGTCTTTGTCATCACCATCATCATCATAATCACCATCTTATCATCATTATTACTTTAGGTCCCTTTTTTTAATTTTTTTATTCCTAATGAGAGAACAAAAAAGGGTATTGATTTGGGTGGGTGGGTAAGATCTGTGGAAGGTAGGGAAGGGCAAATTATAATCACAATATACTGTATGAAATAACTCTATTTCAAAAAAAGTCACAGGTTTGTTCAAAGTATATGAAATAATAAAATACACCACAGAGAATATATTAATATGTTTAGCATACTACAACTTATTCCTAGCCACAAGTTAATAAAACTTTAAAATTAACAAATAATAGATAATTGCAAATATCCTTCAGTTTAATAAAATTTAAAAATAATTAATTTAAACATTAATTTTTAACATAATTTAAAAATTATAATAATAATTCTACAAAAACAAGATTGCTTAAAATAGTCTAAAGTTTTAAAATGTGAAAGCATTCTATCATAGTTCAAAAATGTCAACAAATAGAGAAAGAGAGAGAGAGAGGAGGTGAGAGAGATTGACAACACAGAAGACACGAAAATAGAAAAATAGAATGATAGACTGGAAGAAACAGCTACACAGAAACAGATCAAATAAGAAAAAATAATCTTACAGATCAATTTCAATGAATAAAAAAGTATTTTAGAAATAAGTACACTACAAACCAAGAAGCACATAAGCATGGATCAGCATGTAAAATTAAGAATATTAACTACTAAAATTGATAGGAGCCCAGTGTTCAAATTTCTGAGCCTATAGGAAGCATTTCTATTCAAATTGCCACAAATGATAGGAAAAATAGGAAGAGCTTGGGAAAGCACAGAGGAAATGGAAGCGTACCTGAATACTGCAGAGAGAAAGATGGGAAGAAAAGAAGAACTCAACCTCAGAATCACACCTTATGCCAGGGGCATCACACTTTGTTTTTGTTGTGAGAAAACAGAAACCAAAACAATTATCAGAGAAAGAGATTTGTTTAGTTTATTCATCCTCATCAGATTCCATCACTGAAGGAAGTTAGGTTAAGAAATCAAAATGGAGCAGAGGCAGGAACCATGGCAGAATGCTGCTTACTGGCTTGCTTACCACAGCTTGCTCATCACAGCTTGCTAAGCCTTCTCTCTTTCTTTCTTGTTTCTAGTTCATTGCTTCTTACTTTGTTTCTTTCATTCGTTTAATATTTTTTTTTAATTTTGTTGTTTCACAAGCATCTATAATAGAGTCTGATGTCATTTTAGGTGAGCAAACACATATGAAAGAAAAGACTATATATAACATATATAAATATATATGTTATATATAGTTTTAAATATATATATATTTAAAAATTTTCAAATAAATAGGCATACAGTTAAAACCAAACACAATTCCTTTCTCTAGACCAGAAGTTATACATGTGTTTAGTAAAGGATGAGATAGTAAAGAGTTTATGTTATACAGGTCATGTGATGATGTCACAATGCAATTTTGTTATGAATGCATGATTATATATGTTATATATACAAATAGAATATCTTTCTAGTCCATCTTTTATTTGCCTATTGAAATCTGAAACTTGTAGATTTTTAAAATATGTGTTAAACAATTGTATTTTTCTTTTGTATTTTAAAATTGTCTAAGGTTCTAGAATCCATTCCAGGTCCTATATATAACTAAAGCATGACTATTAGAAAAGAATAATCCATGCATTGTAGGTGGCTGGTACCTATAATGTTACTAGTTTATCTATGGTCAGTAAGCTTTCATTTTGACTTAGAAACTTGACTTTGTCTTGGTATAAGTTAGTTTTCACTTGCGTTTGTAAACCTCCTTTAATATTCTGCTCCTAATATTTATACCATCCCATTCTCAATCACTCTCTCCCTTTCCCTCAGCCTGTTCCTCACTACTCAGATCTTGGTTTTCCTGAATGCAGTCAGTAACTTTGGCAGCTCCTCTCAAATGCTATCACAGTAGCTAACACATGGACAAATGTCTTTTCATATATCATGTATGTATTTGGGTCTTTCAGGTCAAGCTACAACTTTCACACATAGGTAGCAATGAATAACCTAGTAGCCTACAAGTGGAAGGTGAAGACCACGGCCCTGCCAAGACTGGACCCCCAGTGTACAGGATTGTTGGGTGGAGGACAGTAATGGGGTGAGGAAGGGGAGGGGAACACCCACATAGAAGGGAAGGGGGAGGGGTCAGGGGGATGTTGGCCTGGAAACTGGGAAAGGGAATAACATTTGAAATGTAAATAAGAAATACCTAATTTAATAAAGATGGAAAAAAATAACTTCCCTTTGTGCATTTCTGGTTACACAGTTCAAAGAAGAAGAAAGATAGAGAATATTTCGCTCCTGACTTATCAGAGCAAGACTTTGATCTCAAAGGTTCATTTGTCATGCTGAAATTTGATGCAAACGTATGGACACCATACTGACATTTTGATTGATTTTAGCAGTCAGAGTTCTTCCTGGAGGCCATATTTTATCTCAAGCATGTGACTGAATTAATCTACACATTATACTACAGTTTCCTTCTGAAACTTTGGTATAAATACAGCAACACTGATTTAAAGACAACTTTTCCTTGAGACTTTTTACTCTGACAAGTGACTCCATTCTGTATTTTCTGGTATCCAGTGGGAAATAGACTTCAGAGACGTTTTTGTTTCCTAAAGATGACTCCCATTGTGCATCTTGTATAAATAGGGTTTTCACAGAATGAAATTTTCATTATCTTTTTACTGAGCAATAAAATCATTGATAATCTATTAATTTATTTAGTCACTTAATTCCCTAAGGATTCATCTCTTTGATAATACAAAGCATATATTTGAATATAATTTCTGTAAAAGGAAATCATGGCAAGATATGGGAAAAAGAAAAACATCCAGGGAAATGTCTACAGCCCGATATCTTTCTGTCAATCCCATATTAAATCAACTTGACAATGAAGGCTAGACATCAGAGCACCAAACCAGTTCATCACACTGAATCTTTATTCATAGCAGAAGATTAATTTATTTTTTAACTTAAGAGTATACTTGTTGGTTCACTTTCTCTTAATGAGCTTCTCACAGCTAAACTTGTATCTAAGACATGGGTCTCTCTTCAGTGGCCAGCCCATTGGTTGGTATGCATAAAGGAACAAAGGATTTCTTTTCTTGAACTGACCTGTCCTTCCATAAAATTGAAGGAAGTTTTCACAAAAAGTTCCAAATACTTCAGTGAAATGCAGGTAACTAAAAATGATGCTTACTGTTGTGCTCAAATTTCTGAAAAGAAGAAAAGCAACAAACAGTGTAACACTGAGCAGATCAATCAAAGCTGTTCCTGTTTCTGTTTCTTTATGTTTTCTATCATCTTCAACAGTTTTAAGTTATTTTAATTGCATGAATTCATTTATTTGTGCAGGTGCTTATAGAACCTATATTCTGGCATGTGCATGTGCAAGAGGGAGAGAGAGAGAGAGAGAGAGAGAGAGAGAGAGAGAGAGAGAGAGAGAGTGTGGGTGTGTGTCTGTCATGTAGGCAATAGGTAAGTATGTCCAAAAATACTTACAATTAAAAACTGTGCTACGACCCTGAACTCTGACCTCATAGGTAACATTGAATATCCTAGTAAGATCACCAGTGGAAGGGGAAGCCCTGGGTCCCATTAAGACTGAACCCCCAGTGAACGTGATTGTTGGGGAGGGCGGCAATGGGGGAGGATGGGAGGGAACACCCCAAAGAAGGAGGGAAGGGTTAGGGATGTTTGCCCGAAACCGGAAAGGAAATAACATTCAAATGTAAATAAGAAATACTCAATAAAAAAAAAAAATTCCCAAATTAAAAAAAAAAAAAAAAGGAGACACCGTGAACCTGAAGGAAACAGACCGGATAAACAGTTCTCTGCACCCAAATCCCGGGGAGGGAGAGCTAAACCTTCAGAGAGGCAGACACTGAAACCAGAAGAGACTGCTTCTGCACACATTACTGATTCCAGAGGAAAACACCAAAATTCATCTGGAACCCTGGTGCACGGAGGCTCCCGGAAGGGGCGGCGCAGATCTTCATGGTTGCTGCCACCGCGGAGAGCCTGTGGGCAGCACCCCGAGAGCGAACTTGAGCCTCGGAACCACAAGTAAGACCAACTTTTCTGCTGCAAGTGACCTGCCTGGTGAACTCACGGCACAGGTCCACAGGAACAGCTGAAGACCTGTAGAGAGGAAAAACTACACGCCCGAAAGCAGAACACTCTATCCCCATAACTGACTGAAAGAGAGGAAAACAGGTATACAGCACTCCTGACACACAGGCCTATAGGACAGTTTAGCCACTGTCAGAAATAGCAGAACAAAGTAACACTAGAGATAATCTGATGGCGAGAGGTAAGCGCAGGAACACAAGCAACAGAAACCAAGACTACATGGCACCATCGGAGCCCAATTCTCCCACCAATACAAACATGGAATATCCAAACACACCAGAAAAGCAAGATCTGGTTTCAAAATCATATTTGACCATGATGATGGAGAACTTCAAGAAAGACGTGAAGAACTCCCTTAGAGAACAAGTAGAAGCCTACAGAGAGGAATCACAAAAATCCCTGAAAGAATTCCAGGAAAACACAATCAAACAGTTGAGGGAATTAAAAATGGAAATAGAAGCAATCAAGAAAGAACACATGGAAACAACCCTGGATATAGAAAACCAAAAGAAGAGACAAGGAGATGTAGATACAAGCTTCACCAACAGAATACAAGAGATGGAAGAGAGAATCTGAGGAGCAGAAGATTCCATAGAAATCATTGACTCAACTGTCAAAGATAATGTAAAGCGGAAAAAGCTACTGGTCCAAAACATACAGGAAATCCAGGACTCAATGAGAAGATCAAACCTAAGGATAATAGGTATAGAAGAGAGTGAAGACTCCCAGCTCAAAGGACCAGTACATATCTTCAACAAAATCATAGAAGAAAACTTCCCTAACCTAAAAAAAGAGATACCCATAGGCATACAAGAAGCCACAGAACTCCAAATAGATTGGACCAGAAAAGAAACACCTCCCGTCACATAATAGTCAAAAACACCAAACGCACAAAATAAAGAAAGAATATTAAAAGCAGTAAGGGAAAAAGGTCAAGTAACATATAAAGGCAGACCTATCAGAATCACACCAGACATTTCGCCAGAAACTATGAAGGCCAGAAGATCCTGGACTGATATCATACAGACCCTAAGAGAACACAAATGCCAGCCCAGGCTACTGTATCCTGCAAAACCTCAATTAACATAGATGGAGAAACCAAGATATTCCATGACAAAACCAAATTTACACAATATCTTTCTACAAATCCAGCACTACAAAGGATAATAAATGGTAAAGCCCAACATAAGGAGGCAAGCTATACCCAAGAAGAGGCAAGAAACTAATCGCCTTGGCAAACAAAACAAAGAGAAGAAAGCACACAAACATAACACATCCAAATATTATTATAACAGGAAGCAATAATCACTATTCCTTAATATCTCTCAATATCAATGGCCTCAAATCCCCAATAAAAAGACATAGATTAACAAACTGGATACGCAACGAGGACCCTGCATTCTGCTGCCTACAGGAAACACACCTCAGAGACAAAGACAGACACTACTTCAGAGTGAAAGGCTGGAAAACAACTTTCCAAGCAAATGGTCAGAAGAAGCAAGCTGGAGTAGCCATTCTAATATCAAATAAAGTCAATTTTCAACTAAAAGTCATCAAAAAAGATAAGGAAGGACACTATATTCATCAAAGGAAAAATCCACCAAGATGAACTCTCAATCCTAACTATCTATGCCCCAAATACAAGGGCACCTACATAGGTAAAAGAAACCTTACTAAAGCTCAAAACACACATTGCACCTCACACAATAATAGTAGGAGATTTCAACACCCCACTCTCATCAATGGACAGATCATGGAAACAGAAATTAAACAGAGACATAGACAGACTAAGAGAAGTCATGAGCAAAATGGACTTAATAGATATTTATAGAACGTTCTACCCTAATGCAAAAGGATATACCTTCTTCTCAGCTCCTCATGGTACTTTCTCCAAAATTGACCATAAAATTGGTCAAAAAACGGGCCTCAACAGGTACAGAAAGATAGAAATAATCCCAGGTGTGCTATCGGACCACCACGACCCAAAGCTGGTCTTCAATAACAATAAGGAAGAATGCCCACATATACGTGGAAATTGAACAATGCTCTACTCAATGATAACCTGGTCAAGGAAGAAATAAAGAAAGAAATTAAAAACTTTTTAGAATTTAATGAAAATGAAGGTACAACATACCCAAACTTATGGGACACAATGAAAGCTGTGCTAAGAGGAAAACTCATAGTGCTGAGTGCCTGCAGAAAGAAACAGGAAAGAGCATATGTCAGCAGCTTGACAGCACACCTAAAAGCTCTAGAACAAAAAGAAGCAAATACACCCAGGAGGAGTAGAAGGCAGGAAATAATCAAACTCAGAGCTGAAATCAACCAAGTAGAAACAAAAAGAACCATAGAAAGAATCAACAGAACCAAAAGTTGGTTCTTGGAGAAAATCAACAAGATAGATAAACCCTTAGCCAGACTAACGAGAGGACACAGAGAGTGTGTCCAAATTAACAAAATCAGAAATGAAAAGGGAGACATAAGTACAGATTCAAAGGAAATTCAAAAAATCATCAGATCTTACTATTAAATCCTATATTCAACAAAACTTGAAAATCTGCAGAAAATGGACAATTTCCTAGACAGATACCAGGTACAGAAGTTAAATCAGGAACAGATAAACCAGTTAAACAACCCCATAACTCCTAAGGAAATAGAAGCAGTCATTAAAGGTATCCCAACCAAAAAGAGCCCAGGTCCAGATGGGTTTAGTGCAGAATTCTATCAGACCTTCATAGAAGACCTCATACCAATATTATCCAAACTATTCCACAAAATTGAAACAGATGGAGCACTACCGAACTCCTTCTATGAAGCCACAATTACTCTTATACCTAAACCACACAAAGACCCAACAAAGAAAGAGAACTTCAGACCAATTTCCCTTATGAACATCGACGCAAAAATACTCAACAAAATTCTGGCAAACCGAATCCAAGAGCACATCAAAACAATCATCCACCATGATCAAGTAGGCTTCATCCCAGGCATGCAGGGATGGTTTAATATACGGAAAACCATCAACGTGATCCATTATATAAACAAACTGAAAGAACAAAACCACATGATCATTTCAGTAGATGCTGAGAAAGCATTTGACAAAATTCAACACCCATTCATGATAAAAGTCCTGGAAAGAATAGGAATTCAAGGCCCATACCTAAACATAGTAAAAGCCATATACAGCAAACCAGTGGCTAACATTAAACTAAATGGAGAGAAACTTGAAGCAATCCCTCTAAAATCAGGGACTAGACAAGGCTGCCCACTCTCTCCCAACTTATTCAATATAGTTCTTGAAGTTCTAGCCAGAGCAATCAGACAACAAAAGGAGGTCAAGGGGATACAGATCGGAAAATAAGAAGTCAAAATATCACTATTTGCAGATGATATGATAGTATATTTAAGTGATCCCAAAAGTTCCACCAGAGAACACTAAAGCTGATAAAACAACTTCAGCAAAGTGGCTGGGTATAAAATTAACTCAAATAAATCAGTAGCCTTCCTCTACACAAAAGAGAAAAAGCAGAGTAAGAAATTAGGAAACGACAATTCATAATAGACCCAAATAATATAAAAGTACCTCGGTGTGATTTAACCAAGCAAGTAAAAGATTTGTACAACAAGAACTTCAAGACTCTGAAGAAAGAAATTGAAGAAGACCTCAGAAGATGGAAAGATCTCCCATGCTCATGGATTGGCAGGATTAATATAGTAAAAATGGCCATTTTACCAAAAGCGATCTACAGATTCAATGCAATCCCCATCAAAATACCAATCCAATTCTTCAAAGAGTTAGACAGAACAATTTGCAAATTCATCTGAATAACAAAAAACCCAGGATAGCTAAAACTATCCTCAACAATAATAGGACTTCAGGGGGAATCACTATCCCTGAACTCAAGCAGTATTACAGAGCAATAGTGATAAAAACTGCATGGTATTGGTACAGAGACAGACAGATAGACCAATGGAATAGAATTGAAGACCCAGAAAGGAACCCACACACCTATGGTCACTTGATTTTTGACAAAGGAGCCAAAAGCATCCAATGGAAAAAAGATAGCATTTTCAGCAAATGGTGCTGGTTCAACTGGAGGTCAACATGTAGAAGAATGCAGATCGATCCATGCTTATCACCCTGTACAAAGCTTAAGTCCAAGTGATTCAAGGATCTCCACATCAAACCAGACACACTCAAACTAATAGAAGAAAAACTAGGGAAGCATCTGGAACACATGGGCACTGGAAAAAATTTCCTGAACAAAACGCCAATGGCTTATGCTCTAAGATCAAGAATTGACAAATGAGATCTCATAAAACTACAAAGCTTCTCTAAGGCAAAGGACACTGTGGTTAGGACAAAACGGCAACCAACAGATTGGGAAAAGATCTTTACCAATCCTACAACAGATAGAGGCCTTATATCCAAAATATACAAAGAACTCAAAAAGTTAGACCGCAGGGAGACAAATAACCCTATTAAAAAATGGGGTTCACCCCAGTGAACTAGACTGTTGGGGGGAGGGCGGCAATGGGGGGAGGGTGGGGAGGGGAACACCCATAAGGAAGGGGAGGTGGGAGGGGGATGTTTGCCCGGAAACCGGGAAAGGGAATAACACTCGAAATGTATATAAGAAATATTCAAGTTAATTAAAAAAAAAAATGGGGTTCAGAGCTAAACAAAGAATTCACAGCTGAGGAATGCTGAATGGCTGAGAAACACCTAAAGAAATGTTCAACATCTTTAGTCATCAGTGAAATGCAAATCAAAACAACCCTGAGATTTCACCTCACACCAGTGAGAATGGCTAAGATCAAAATCTCAGGTGACAGCAAATGCTGGCGAGGATGCGGAGAAAGAGGAACACTCCTCCATTGTTGGTGGGATTGCAGACTGGTACAACCATTCTGGAAATCAGTCTAGAGGTTCCTCAGAAAATTGAACATTGAACTGCCTGAGGACACAACTATACCTCTCTTGGGCATATACCCAAAAGATGCCCCAACATATAAAAAAGACATGTGCTCCACTATGTTCATCGCAGCCTTATTTATAATAGCCAGAAGCTGGAAAGAACCCAGATGCCCTTCAACAGAGGAATGGATACAGAAAATGTGGTACATCTACACAATGGAATATTACTCAGCTATCAAAAACAATGACTTTGTGAAATTCGTAGGCAAATGGTTGGAACTGGAAACTATCATCCTGAGTGAGCTAACCCAATCACAGAAAGACATACATGGTATGTACTCATTGATAAGTGGCTATTAGCCCAAATGCTTGAATTACCCTAGATGCCTAGAACAAATGAAACTCAAGACGGATGATCAAAATGTGAATGCAGATCGCTCCTGAGAGACACAGCCAGAATACAGCAAATACAGAGGCGTATGCCAGCAGGAAACCACTGAACTGAGAACAGGACCCCTGTTGAAGGAATCAGAGAAAGAACTGGAAGAGCTTGAAGGAGCTCGAGACCCCATATGTACAGCAATGCCAACCAACCAGAGTTTCCAGGGACTAAGCCACTACCCAAAGACTATACATGGACTGACCCTGGACTCTGACCTCATAGGTAGCAATGAATATCCTAGTAAGAGCACCAATGGAAGGGGAAGCCCTGGGTCCTGCTAAGACTGAACCCACAGTGAACTAGACTGTCGGGGGGAGGGCGGCAATGGGGGGAGGATGGGGAGGGGAACACCCATAAAGAAGGGAAGGAGGAGGGATTAGGGGGATGTTTGCCCAGAAACCGGGAAAGGGAATAACACTCGAAATGTATATAAGAAATATTTAAGTTAATAATAATAAAAAAAAGAAATGTATATAAGAAATACTCAAGAAAAAAAAAAAAAAACTGTGCTACGTCAGCATTGAATGTCTCCTTTTGTAACACTCTCCATGCTCTTTCACTGAAGCTTAAGCAAACCCTTTTTCCTAGAGTTGCTGAACAAGTTCCAGTGGTCCAACTGTCTGTTTTCCATTCAAGCCTGAGTTATACTTTTGGATAGCTGTGACGTTAACTTCCACAAGGATGATTGGGGATCTGAACTCAGATCCCTATACGTAGCTGACAAACACTTTACCATTTGAGTTGGCTTCCAAATTCACTTGTTAAATGTAGATGTAGCATGTAGGAAACTATTGGGTCACTTATTGCAATGATAGAAACATTTTTTTTTTTGGTTCTTTTTTTTTTTTTTTTTCGGAGCTGGGGACCGAACAGGGCCTTGCACTTGCTAGCAAGCGCTCTACCACTGAGCTAAATCCCCAACCCTGATAGAAACAATTTTGATTACTATTACAATCTTGTATTTTACTTATTTTGATAGTTTTATAAATAAATCCGACATATCAATGCATTTACACACACACACACACTTACACACACACACACACACACTCACACACACACACACACACCTACACATCCCCACACATACCACAGCCCTCAGTTAGCTCAAATAATGTCTTTAACCCAGATGAAAGAGCATGTATCTATAGAACAAATATGTGGAAATATATTCTCTTGGTGCCATCCTTCTACAACTATCTTCTATCTGAGATGACAGGGAAAACAAAACATTCCTAATGAAGAGTTGTTTCTATCTCACTAACAACTTCAATTCTCATGCCCTTCCCATGTACAAGTTGCAAAGACAATCATGACTGCCATCATCCTACTTTCAAAACACAGTTTTGCTAGTGCTCTTGCCTGTCCTTCCTGGCATTGGGTACAAGTCAAGGTTGATGAGTAAGAGGAGGTTTCCTAAACACAGATGAAAGAATCAATAAACCTTTAAGGAAGTGAAAACAAACAAACAAACAAACAACAGAAAAAAAAGTATATGTACTAAAAAGATTTGATAGTCCTATTTTTTTTACAGAAAATAACAAATGCATTATTCCACAGAACACTTATATGTCAAAAGCTGTTAGTAAACAAGTGAAAAATGATCTTTCTATAATTTATTATTTGTCTTTTTTCCACATAGTTAAAAAAATCATTATGAAAAAATCATGACAACTTGTCAATTAAACAAACCCACTTATCAACAGAAGGGAATGCATCTTTTCATTTTGCAAGTTAAGTGGGATGTGAGTGAGTGTGGTATGGTGATGCGTTGGAAACTTTAAGAAGTTCATTTTAAAGTAAAACTAACCCATGCAGAAGGTAACTTCCACAACACCAAAATCTTTCTATATCCTTCAAAACAATCTCAATTGTAAGGCTAATTAATTGCATTATTTCGTTTTATTATCTCAGAGGACAAATTATCTAATACACATACAGGGGATAGATTTATCTTACAGTGTATGCAGAGGTAATTGACTTGCAATGTGAATAACAGCAATACTTGTACTATGATGAAAACAGGAGTGAGAAGAAGCATTTTCTTTCTCTTTCAGGAGTGAAATAGAAAAAGATAAGGATATAGTCCTGAGGAGATGACTCAGTGGGTAATATGTAGTTGTACAGCATTAGGACCTGAGTTAAAATCCTCAGAATTGATGTAAAAAGCCAGATATGGCAGCACTGTAGTGGGAATGAGGGGATGGAGACAGGAAGTACTGGAGCCGATTAGCTGGCTGGACCAGCCAAATCCATGAGATCCAGATTAAAGTCAGATGATTACATGAAAACAAAAGGTGAAGAGTGATGGAGAAGGAACTGAAAAATCACCTCTGGTCTGTAAATGCATATATATATATATATATACACACACACACGTTCATGAACACTCACCTACATGGCACACACATCCACAAGTAAAA
Source organism: Rattus rattus (assembly GCF_011064425.1). Taxonomy (NCBI): domain Eukaryota; kingdom Metazoa; phylum Chordata; class Mammalia; order Rodentia; family Muridae; genus Rattus; species Rattus rattus. The sequence goes on along the minus strand of NC_046163.1, from coordinate 83,677,339 downwards.
GAACATTCCAAAGTATAACAATAGATGGCATATTGGGGGGTAAGCAAAGACCTGAAAGAAGGCCTGATCAGAGGCCAGGTGACAACTAGACCTGAGAAGAAGGTTCAATACTAATGTTGACCCAGTTGATTCAAGGAATCAGAAGATTGAAGAGAGTCCTCTTAGCTGATGCAGCTCATCTTCTTTCATGAGTATAGAAGGTGTTTTGAAGAAGCCTCTATGTCAGTCTTTCATAGTAGAAACTCTCAGTTCCACAGGAAATATAATTTACCTAAATTCTGGCAGTTATAAAAAAAAAGCCAGCATTACTGAGGAACTTATAAATCTGGTTCTCTTAGCCATTTTTCTCATCACCAAAAATGGAGACATATTTGTCTGTGATGTCTAATAGCATAGTAAAGTACATGATGGCCTCTGAGGTCCCTCAATACTACAGGTATTTGTTAAACATTTCAGAATTCATACGGGTGTTCTGTTTCTTTTCAGTTCTTCTCACTGTCCTTCAAACTTCCTTCAGCTCAGGAAGTTCATTCCACCCCGAGCTCTCCTTTAACCCTACTATTTTGGCTATGATCTTTTTGGGTCTTCTCTTTCTTGCCTTCCCTTTCTCCTTCCCTCCTCCTCCTCCCTCCTCCCTTCCTCCCTCTCTCTTTCTCTCTCTCTCTCCCCCCTCTCTTCCTTATCCTCGTCCCTATTCTTTATTCTTTCTTCTTCTTCTTCTTCTTCTTCTTCTTCTTCTTCTTCTTCTTCTTCTTCTTCTTCTTCTTCTTCTTCTTCTTCTTCTTCTTCTTCCTCCTCCTCCTCCTCCTCCTCCTCCTCCTCCTCCTCCTCCTCCTCCTCCTCCCCTCCTCCTCCTCCTCCTCCTCCTCTACCTCCTTCTTCTTCCCTTCATTGCCTAGTTCACTTTGCTACCACGTTCAGTCTCCTACTTCTTATTATCACTTCTCTGGCTTTTTCCAGATGCCTGTGGCATTCCTCTTAACTAACTATTGAATGGTCATGTCATCAATTTGCACAGAAACTACCATCCATGTTTTGGCATATATCTCTTAATTTGTAAGGAACCACTACTTTATATCATACAAATAATAGCAGAAAACATTTGCAAAAGGTCTCTGGTTGTTTCTTCGGGTGGGGTATGTTGGGGGAGATAGTCCTTTTGGGTAAGTAATTTCATAGAATATGAACCAATGTTCTAAAAACAATATTGGGAATGGTTTTCAGAGGATGACTCCAAGGCCCCATAATTAGAGACAGACAACATGATAAGATCTCTGAGAGAGCATTCATGAGTCAGAATTCAGGATACTTCCTTATAGGTTGTAGAGGAAGGTAGGTTTACATGTAACCTTCTTTTTTTTTTTTTATTATTATTAACTTGAGTATTTCTTATATACATTTCAATGTTATTCCCTTTCCGGTTTCGAACAAACATCCCCCTCCCCTTCCTTATGGGTGTTCCTCCCCACCCCCCTCCCCCATGGCTGCCCTCTCCCAAACAGTCTAGTTCACTAGGGGTTCAGTCTTAGCAGGACCCAGGGCTTCCCCTTCCACTGGTGCTCTTACTAGGATATTCATTGCAACCTACGAGGTCAGAGTCCAGGGTCAGTCCATGTATAGTCTTTGGGTAGTGGCTTAGTCCCTGGAAGCTCTGGTTGGTTGGCATTGCTGTACATATGGGGTCTCCAGCTCCTTCAAGCTCTTCCAGTTCTTTCTCTGATTCCTTCAACAGGGGTCCTGTTCTCAGTTCAGTGGTTTCCTGCTGGCATACGCCTCTGTATTTGCTGTATTCTGGCTGTGTCTCTCAGGAGCGATCTGCATTCACATTTTGATCATCCGTCTTGAGTTTCATTTGTTCTAGGCATCTAGGGTAATTCAAGCATTTGGGCTAATAGCCACTTATCAATGAGTACATACCATGTATGTCTTTCTGTGATTGGGTTAGCTCACTCAGGATGATAGTTTCCAGTTCCAACCATTTGCCTACGAATTTCATAAAGTCATTGTTTTTGATAGCTGAGTAATATTCCATTGTGTAGATGTACCACATTTTCTGTATCCATTCCTCTGTTGAAGGGCATCTGGGTTCTTTCCAGCTTCTGGCTATTATAAATAAGGCTGCGATGAACATAGTGGAGCACGTGTCTTTTTTATATGTTGGGGCATCTTTTGGGTATATGCCCAGGAGAGGTATAGCTGGATCCTCAGGCAGTTCAATGTCCAATTTTCTGAGGAACCTCCAGACTGATTTCCAGAATGGTTGTAGCAGTCTGCAATCCCACCAACAATGGAGGAGTGTTCCCCTTTCTCCACATCCTCGCCAGCATTTGCTGTCACCTGAGTTTTTGATCTTAGCCATTCTCACTGGTGTGAGGTGAAATCTCAGGGTTGTTTTGATTTGCATTTCCCTTATGACTAACGATGTTGAACATTTCTTTAGGTGTTTCTCAGCCATTCGGCATTCCTCAGCTGTGAATTCTCTGTTTAGCTCTGAACCCCATTTTTTAATAGGGTTATTTGCCTCCCTGCTGTCTAACTTCTTCAGTTCTTTGTATACTTTGGATATAAGCCCTCTATCTGTTGTAGGATTGGTAAAGATCTTTTCCCAATCTGTTGGTTGCCGTTTTGTCCTAACCACAGTGTCCTTTGCCTTACAGAAGCTTTGCAGTTTTATGAGATCCCAATTGTCGATTCTTGATCTTAGAGCATAAGCCTGGGTGTTTTGTTCAGGAAATTTTTTCCAGTGCCCATGTGTTCCAAATGCTTCCCTAGTTTTGAATTATTTTGTTATTAGGTTACTTAGAAGATGGAAAAAAGTAGGTTTGAGGGTTACGTTTGGCCCCTATTACATGCATGTGATGCTGTGCCACCAGAATCCTTGCCCTGTACACTTCCTAGGGGAACAATAATTAGAAGGCCTCTCATTCTCCTAGAATTCATGGACCTGGTGGAATATGTTATTTTCCATCAGGGAGAAACAGAAACAGTCAGAATTTTGGCAGGAGGGTTGACATCTCCTATATTTCAACAGTGACACCAGAGGCTACTAAGGGTGAACATGGTCTTCATTGTCCCTTGCCACAAACATAGCTATTTTTTTCATTTCTCCCCTCTCTTTATATGCTCCTTTATTCCTTCCTTTTCCACCTTCTCTTTTTCCTCCTACCCTTTCTTGCTTCCCCCTTTTTATTTTTTTTTTCTCTTTTGGTGTGCATATGGGTAAAATCTTACATATATATCCAGGCTGGCTAGAGTGTAGACACCTATAATCATTATGTACACTAGATTGGTCTGAAATTCATATAGCTATATCAGGTCTCATTCACAGAACTATTGTGGAGAATTATCAAGTAAATCCTACTTCTCTGGTGGACACTCACCTTTCAATATTTGCTGTGTGTTGAGCTTGGAGGGAGATTCATTTTCCTACTTTTTGTTTAGATACCAGAATGCCAAAATTGTTGCATTTTCTCTTGGAAATGGATATGATCTGCAGATCTCATCTCTATGTGGGTGTTAACAGAAATATGTCCTTGCCATCTGTTGGAATACAAGATGTGCCAGCTATGGTTACCATAAAGGGCTAATTAATTTGACAATGGACAAAGTCCAGAAAAGTGACTTCGTTTGTAAACAATAATGTTACAGCCAAAACTTTAACAATAATATAACTCAAATTTCTCTAATTCGTTTTTATTTTTTGTGACAATAGGATTATCATGTAAAGTAAAAATGTCTTCAACATGGATGAAGCTGGAAACTGACACTTAAGCAGATACTCCAGAACATAGCACTGTAGAATTTCTCCTAGTTGCAGGACACCTTTCATAAAGTTGTTTCCATGTTCCCTAGAAACTTGTACAATGCAGACTAAATTTGAAAGTTGGCAAACCTAGCCTAGACACACATTTGTTTCTTTGAATTTGTTTGAATTCATCTTCAATACAATCAGAACCCCAGTGCAGCTGCTACTGTAGACACTAACTATCAAGAATAATGAAATAAGAAAAGGCTATAAAAGCAAAGCATTGTAGCGTGCCTGGAAGCATGATATGAAGCAAAACAGGAGAACTCCTGGAAGCTCATAGGCCAAGTAGCCTGGTACATGCTGAGGCAAACAACAAAATTGCCCTTCTCACACATGGTATACACGGAGGACCACAACCAAGATTGTCTTCTTACACCCTAATGATGATGGCATATACCTGTACTCACACACAAGAATATGTCTGTAAATGTACATCATACAGACAATAAAGTAATTATATATGAGCTTTGTCATCTTATCAGTAATAAGCAAAAACAAGGGAAATAAATACAATTCATGGAGAAAAATGTAATTATTTCTACCCACATGTTCACATTGGGAGCTGAGTGTGGGAAAAGTTTAAGTCACACTGTCTATCATTTTACTTATATCAGGCTTGTACAATAAAATGGAATGAAAAGTACTGGACTAGAAAGATAGTCAACTGGCAGTCCAGGTCAGTGATACTGCCTAATGAAAACCTGGAGGAGACCACATTTGCAATTTAATGATTCATAATTTTAAGGAAATACAGAAATGGAGAATTAGGGGGTCTTTTGATTCTGAGACACCATATTAAAAAAGGGTCAGTACCCATTCATTCTGTCTTTCATTACACTGGTTCTCTCATAACTGCTATTTGTCTTACATTTCCAAATTCAGGCAAATTGGGCCAGTTTTGGCCTCCATGATGAGCAGCCCTAACACTCAATAAGTTTCTACATGAAACATGCATTTTCCCCCCACAAAATAAGCCAAGGGCAGCCATTCAGGCTAATGGAGCTTAACTCCTCACCTAATCTTATATGGAAGTAGGAGAAGGAATCAAACATTGCATTTCAAGCTCCCATCTAGAGGTAATGCAGTAATACTTCTAATAAAATGTCTTTTCTCAATGCCAGTTACATGGTCATCTATCATTTCAAATGGGAAAAATTACAGTTTACCCATGAAAAATAAAAGACAAATGCAAGAACTCAGTATGTACCAAAAACCTGAATAACACCACAACCTCCAAACGTTAACACATTTGGGAAACACACATTTCATACTGAAAGTGGTGTGAGAAAAATTTTGAAATGTGCTAAACCAAAACTGTAGTTTCAAGAACAGCTGGATGCAGATGCTTGTAGATGTTTGTATTAGTTGGCTGTTAACATTAAAGGGTCAAACCAGAAAAGGCCTAAGCTTTTATAACTCATGCTTATCTATAAAATGGCATATAACTACTTGCTGTCATCAGAACACTCCATTGACATGCCAATGTTAAGCATACATTTACTCTGTTGTGTGACATTTCCTGGGAAAGTTATGAACAAATTCCTGTCTAGTCATCTCAGATAAAGGATATACTATTCTACCAGATAGACTTATAAACTATTCAGTTTACTAGGATTATATATGACAGCAGAGGTACAAAGGCACAGAATTACCAGGAAACCCACATAAAAATTTCATCCTGCTGCATATCTGAATTTCCCTTCCCCACCTGTATGCTTTATTAAATCAGTCCCAAGTGTGGCAGGGAATTCTGTGAATCCTGTAGCTCTTTGAGCTCCTTCCGTTTCTCAAGTTCTCTTGGCTTTTGGTGTTTTACCAGGTGACTTCCTCATTTCCAGGTGGAATATTTTAACTAAAAGAAATAGATAATTAATACACACTCCAATAATTATGTGTGAAAAGATGCTGTTAATTCAGTGCACGGGAATAAGCAATTCTCTTCTATGGTGGCATACAATGTATGGGCACACCAAACGCATACGATAAATCTTTGACTGCTGAGCACTGAATTAAAATTGATAAATAGTTCACAGATAGGTAGATAATATATACATGATAGATTTATAATGATATATTTTGATTAAATTGATAATAGATGAGTGATGATAAAGATGATGCTTAGTTAATTCATACATATTTTGATAGATATATAACAAATCATGTAGTTTGATAAATGGATAGATATGAAAAGATGAGAGTTGGATAAATGATAAAAAGTGATAGATAGAATTCATTCAAAAGAATTGATGTGACCTGAACCCCTCTACAAATCACACAGCATGTAAACTTGTCCATCAAGAGCATATTACTCCCTTGTGCCAATCACCCTGGCCACACATGGTGAGTTGGAAGACATCTGAATATATATGGCATTTGTCTGAGCACATTTGAGGACAGTCATTAATACTGCTAAAAGGCCCATGTGTTAAATTTGGCCCCAAAAGGCTACTAGATGCATTCCTGTAAGCAATCTGGAGGCCTTTCTAATGGTGACTATAGGCCAATAACACTGCATCTGCTTCTATTTAGGCAGCCTGTCCTGAGAAATAGAGCATCATGGCAAGAACTATGTCCTAGTCAGACTTCACATCATGAAGAATGAATGTAACTTGGAGATGAGTCCTGTAACCAGACCCGGTCCACAGACGGTATACATTTTATAAGGATGGGGAAAGCTATTTGAAGGGTAATTTGTTCCAACTTCTTAGTTAACTAAATTCAACAAGCTTTTATATATACTCACATGTCCACCTTGTGTCTTGCTTTGAATGATGGCTAATCTTAAAAATTAACTTGATGAGATTTAGAATCACAATAGAAATATATCCAGCATAGAAGTTCACAGACTGTGTTACCAGAGGTATGAAGTCTCACTCTAATTGTGAGTAGTTTCATCTATAGGTTGAATAACCTAAACTAAATAAAAAGCAGAAAGTCTTCTAGTCAACAACATTTCCTTCTCTGCTTTCTGACTGTGGATAAAATGTGATCAGACATTTCACTCTCCTGCTGTTACATCATTTCTGTCCACGATGAACTATACCCTCAAACTGGGGGCCAAAATAAATTTAAACTTCCCACTTTAAATTTATTTTGTTAGGATATTTTTTGGTAATGAGAAAATTAATTCATCCAAATTGCAATAAGGAAAAGGAGAGAGAAGAAGTTTAGAAACAGCTTTTATTTGTCAAAATTGTGATAGTATCATAAAATCAGAGAAGAACCTGAAACTTTCTAAGAATTTAGTAAGGAATTCAAAGGCGTTGTTTCTTACAACACCTACAAATGTTCATCTGTTTTTTTTTTCAGATGAATACACTAACTTAGGAAATTTTTATAGCTTACATCATGGTCCATCAGTTAAAAGAATTAAGGTTGGATCCATTGATTGTGAAGATCATATTGATAGATTCTCAATCAGAGAATGAGACCCGAGTTCTGAGTTTTAGAATATGACTAATAAACATGAAGCATTACTATAGAATGTTAACAGGTACCTGGAAACTTTCTTAGCCCTTCTAGAGTATAATTCATTTAGCCTTTTTAGCAACATGCAAGTAATTGGAAAACATAGCAATATTTGGTAATAAAGAAACATGCACAAAGAATCTGAGTAAGCAGTTGGGCTAGAGTTACACAAGAAAACAAAATAATGAGAATCTAAAATCTATGAAGATTCTTGATCGTTTCCTGTTATACAACATTAAATAATATGAAATGATATCAGGTCACAAAGTGTAATCAAGACTTTGTTTGAAAGTGCTGCTAATATTTATGTTCTTCCTCAAATCAGGTGTTTCCCAACACAGCCATTCCTTCTCTAAGGATCCACAAAAAGAAAGCTTTGAAGCTTTGGTGAGAACCAAGTTAGCATAGATAAATGGGGATGAAATAGATGAGATCAACAGAGACAAAGATAATGATAAATAAATATAGATGGATAGATTTTACACATACACACACATACACACACACACACACACACTATATGATCAATGTATTAGACAGATAAATGATATAGATACATAAAAGATAGAAATGATAGATTATATATACATTGAGGACTGATAGATGATACATAGAACAGATTATGCATACATGTACAGAGATATTTAAAATGCTGTGTATATTGATAAACACACACATATCTGTACATTTATATGTATATGTGTATACATAATAAATATATTCATATATAATATATGCATATAGAGATACATAGTCTAACATATACATATAATGGATACAAAACCTTTCAAAACATCTCCAAAGAGAACAAATGCCTAGATCAGAGGGTATTGTGTTCTACTCCAAATTCTACATCACAGAAATGTGACAAGCAATCATGTAGCAAGACTGTGTTGTAGGAAGACTACACCAGAGGCCAAATGTCTCTTAATTTTATTGATAGTGACACTGTGAAAGTTTGATACAGAAATAAGAATGCAGATAGAATCAAGAAACTAATAATATACAAAGACCTACTACTGTGTACCACTAAAGGAAAAAATATCAGAGGGTATGAATTAATAGCTGCAGAACATGGTAGCCTTTAGGGATTCTGAAATGATGCCTAACAAGGTAAGAGTGTCCCAACACAGAAGGAACTTGTTCCTCTTTAACTTTGACAAATGGCCTGGAGTCAGAATTGATTTAATTTGAAATAAATAAAGAAATATTTTTGGAAATAAGATAAAAATATGTACAAATTGAAATATTTCATGGTTTTGTCAGAGTTTCAGATTAATAATTGCCTCCTTTTTCTACTTTGCTATTCCTATTTCCTTAATTAGAAGAAAAAGGAGAAGAAAAGTAAATGGCAAAGCCACAGAGATTTTTCAATGGTAGATGAAAAAAAAAAAGAATAGCAACTATTTCCCCAAGCATTAGCTGTTTTTGCTTCAAAAGTATGTGTTTTTGTCTAATTTTTTTAAAGACTTTCAAAGCAGAGACCAAATAGTCACATCTACAGTGAGTAAAGAAAATGTGACTTAGTATGTTACATTATTTAAAGAGTGTAATTCATTAAAAGATTTAAAAATTAAGGGATTTTCTTTAGTAAACAAAGTTAAATGGGGGATATGTGAAGGAAATTCTTTGAATTTAGCAATGAAAGAGACTTTCAACAATCTGAAAGGTTATAAATTATCTTGGCCTAAGGATTCACAGTTTATGTATTGTCTTTCAAATTTCTGTTTGAGGCATCCTTAGGGAAGTATGGACTGTCTCTGTGGGCAGTTTGGGATTTATCTGTGGTATCTGAATATTCTTTCTTTTGGCAGTAAAGGATGGAAACCAGATGTCGGCATGCAGGGCCTTTTTTCTTGACTGTGCTTTCTGTTGCATGTTCCCATAATTTTGTCCAACCTTCTCCAGGTAAACACAGCTAAAATCATGGGTTGTCAGTCAATGGATTTACAGGTCAGGGCTAAAGATTATACCTTGAGGAGTCTCAGACTCATTATCTTACTTTTTCCAAGGTCATCTCTTTTATTATTCCATCAAGTCTCTAGGCTTCAGATATAATCTATATGCAAATGGAACTAAAATTAGAATGTTCCTTCTAGGGCTTGAGGTTATCCTAGACATACTCACCTAACTACCTTTTCAACATTTCTCCTTGAACATCTAAGCGGCATCTTCAATTCACATCCAGAACTGACCCTTTCTACTACCCTGGCCTGTATTTTCTCTGGGTTCCATTTTCATCATTCAAAGCCATCCTGGGAGTTTTCCTAAATTATTCTAGTATGCTTTAGCTGACTTGATAGTAAACCCATTCAACTATCCTCCCCAATCTAAGCCAGACAATCCTTATATCTCTCTGAGGCACAAGTTACCTCTGTCCTTAGGTTCTCCTGTTATAGATAGTACTGGGAATTACATAGGTGTGCCTCAAAGATTTTTTGCTTTCATTTTCAACACAGTCTGCCCAAGTGATCGAGTTACTTTCCAGTCAATCCTTAACTCTTCCCACATCTAATCTTTCACAGCAAACTCCCCAACTCACTCCTTATGAAGAAGGAAAGCCTTATGCTGACCTGTGAGTCCCTTGGACCTAAATCATTTGTTTCCCTGACCTCATCAACTCCCACTTTTCTCCCCAATTATCCTTCTCTAAACACTTGGTTGTCCTTTGGAATCCACAAGCCTACCACAGTGTTGCATATTTGCCTTTTTTGTCTACTAAGCAATTTGTCTTTTTCATGTCCAAACATCTTATTCCTCATTATTTTAGGTCATCTTTAAATTTTCCCCTCAATATGACCTTCTAGTGAATACTCTGTACCAGTTGTAATCCCTACCACTCCTACTATCAGCTTCTCTATAGCATGTGTGATCAGCTGAGTTGTTAATTTATTTAAAGCTTTGTTTCAAAGAACTGGCAAATAAAAAATATTACTGAGAAAAATTAATCAGAAAAGAAGTCTATATCTTAATGAACTTCTATACAGTTAGAGTTGACTTTCTGAAACTGTGAAGTTTCACAAAAGATTCTAAGTTACCATTAGCAAATATATTTTTGTACACCTATCATGTCATTTCCACCTTTTTTAATAGGTACTAGCAATTTGTGCAGACATCCTTATGCAAACCCAATAAGCAGTCTTACCCAAGTTCATTTGTCAGCAGCCACATTGGAATCACTCTACTTATAGTGGTCTACAGTCTTCTTCTGGCCTCCTTGGGTTCCTGTACTTATGTGCTCATAAATACCTCCATACAAAAACATTAAAAATAAATTAAAAATAAATGCTGAGCCATCTTTCCAGGTTCATTTAAGTGAATATTTTATTTAAACATTTGTCTAAAGAAAAGTACAATAACCATAAGGATCTGTCAAAACAATTTATACAAAGTGAACATGTCTGTGTAAGTAGCATTTTGATCACAACAACTGCATTATACGCATCTTATCAGAGTACTGGATTGTGGGAATCCCTGCAAGCATTACAGTGATTTGTGTGAGACAAGATAGAAAACCTTTTTCAGCCTGATGTAGTGCTGGTTAAAATTTTTTCAGTCTGACAACAGTTGGTTTATTTAAACTGAGTTAACCAGTTTAATAAAATACCAGGTGCACAAGGATACATAGAAACTCAACTCAAATGTACATTATCTCATTTCTTAGGTTGAATGTATTAGTGTAAGAAACTAAGAAAAAAATCTGACCTGTTCTCTGTCACACAGATATTGTAGATGTCATTTATTTTATAAGGTGCATGTGACATTTCCCTTATGGATGGGACCTATTGACTGAGAAATTTAAAGATAAAGCCTAGGGAAGATGTCAAAGATAAAAGTTGTGAGGAATTTGGGTGAGATCAGACTCTCCAGGTAGCAACACAGATAATTAACAAAATCTATTGCCAAATACAATTTTCTAGGAGTAAAATAGTTACTATATCTTTGACTTTGCAAAGGTAACTTGCATGATTAATTTTTCTGTTTCCCTGGTGCTTTATGGGTGGAAGGACCTTTGTGCTTCCAATACTAAAGGCTAAGTTTAGAAATTCAGCTCTCAATTTTCACCTTCTAAGGCATAGGCTCTCTGTTGCTTTTGCAGTGGAGTATACTCCAGAATAGCTGGCCAAGTAGTTCTAGGGCAATTTTCCTCTCTATGCTTCCCATCGCATTATAGGACTACTGCCATCACAAATGCTCACCACCAGATTCCTGAAGTTTGTGCATTCTTATAAAATATGGCCTAGAGATTCAATTGTGGTCATCATGCTTATATGGCAAGTACTTTTACATTATGAGCCATATTGCATTTCTTTACATACTGATTAGTTTGACCAACAACTTGATAAGATCAAGAGTTGTCTGGAAGTGGGAAGCTTTGAATGAGAAATTGCATTCTTCAGAATGATGTGTGATCATGGCTATATGATATCTAAATACTAATTATGTAAGAGGGCCCACTTCATAGTGGACATTATCACTTTTTAAAGTTGGGCTAGTGTTAAAAAAAAAAAAAAGTTGGGCTAGTGTTCATATCAAAGACAGCCAAACATAATTTCCTCATTGGCCTCTGCTTCAGTTTCTGCTACAAGGTTCCTTTTTTGAGCAGATACCCTGGTTTCCCTTGATGATAGACTACAAACTGTGACCCAAATAAATACATTCCTCCTGAAAAGTAATTTGGTCAGTGTTTTCTCACAACAGAAAAACAAACAAACAAAATACAAAAGACACAAAAAATCACCTTATAACATCCCAGTATGCTTGCCTGCTAATAAACATATACATAGGAGAAAAAGAAAATCAAAGGTAAATGGGAGAGAGGGAGGGAAGGGTGGCAGAGCTAGAGAGCAAGGTTTAGCACCTAAGAGCAGGAGAACTACATTTGAAGATGATGTTTGGATTCCAGTGTACACATTGGAAACCCCATATAACTCAAACTACAGGTGAACTGAAGCCATTTTCTCACTTTTTCAGGACTTGGTATATATGTGTACATAATTAACTCCACACACAAACATGTATATAATGTAAAAATATTAATTAAATAAGCATGCAAGTTTCCTAAGATTTATTGAGAAATTGAATTACTTATGTAAAGAGAATGTACTTATTTGCTATTTTTCCTACGTGATTTCACTAGACTGTTGTTTCATGAACTTAGGTAAAATGCAGTTGTAACCAAATATGGTAACCTGTTATGTGGCAGACTTTTTTTTTTTTTTTTTTTTTTGTGAATTTAGTCCTGGCAAGAGTTAAAGTTTGATTTTCCCCAACTCATACTAAAGAATATCTGAGATTGCAGGCGCAGTGCCACTAAGCAAGTCATGTCTACATTTATGGGGACATTATTTTCTCTTGCTCTGCCATTATTATTAGAACTATCAGTATATCCTTAAGAAAACTTTAACAACTTGTTATTATTCTTAAAAGTTTATTTTTATTTATTTAGTTCTATATGCTTGCACCATGCATGGTGGTATGTCCGGAAGTCAGAAGACTATAACCATTGAGCTAGTGTTATAGATAATATCTGATATGAATACTGAGCACAAACCTCTGCTCCTCTGAAAGACAAGTGCTCTTAATTGTGGAGCTATCTCTTCAGCATCATCCCCCCAATTTCACTGTTATAATCATACTATGAGGTTATTTCTTTATTATTTAAATAAATATATGTGGTAAATCTACTCATGATGTAAGAGTGAGTATTCATTTTAAAATAAGATAATCTCCCCCAATCCAGCACAAGTTATTCAAAGCTGTCTGTCATTCTCAGCTATTCTGCAAATATCCCTTCATTATTTAGAGCAGTGTTAATAAATATGTGCTGTTTCAGTAAGTAGTTTTCAGAAACTGTGAAACTCTGTAACTCTGACACTATACTTTTATTTGGAAGGAATAACACACATACACACACACACAACACACACACACACACACACACACACACACACACACACACACATATATATATATATATATATATATAATTTCTGATTATGCCAGTTACATTAGTAATATAGCAAAGACCCTCAACACATATGGCTTTTATTTTCTCTACCTACTACTTGGAAAGTCAATAAATATGATTAACAGCAATGCACTTTGCTTGGCCTACAATAAAATTTTATATACAAGTCATAAGTATAGTAATTAGCTATTAAACAATGTTTACAACTACCTGGTCCTTACTTACTCTACAAAAACACCTTATTAGGTCTTAGCATATAAGTGTGAGAGCCTAGTATCTCTGTTAGAGAGTTGATAAGGATTTGCCAAATTGCTTATAAAATTAGTGATTGATGAATTGTTAAAGAATACCTCTGTACTTCCATTTGTTTTAACATCTTGAAGAAAATTGTGCTAATAGCAGTCATCACTTTTTTGAAAATCTCCAATGTGCCAAGTCCTGTGCTAAGCATTTTATTTTGAACAGAAAAAGGACGCTTAGAAATGTATACTGGGACAAAAATTATCTGTATATATTTGATCAATTTTTATTGTTTATGTTTTAAAATTCAATGTACCTAAGGAAAAAGACATCTTTAATGGAAATACAAAAATCAGCATGCCTGCAACAATTCATGGTAGGTACTGTTACCACCTGCTTGAGCCCAGAATTGAGCTTACCCTTCCCACTGTGCATTCTTAGAAACTGATAGCATGGTTTCCTCTCTTCCACAAGCCTCTGGATCTGTCCAAGGACTCTGACTTTTATTTTATTTTTTTTTTAAATTGCCTCTTCGATGTAGCAGCCATCAGATTCTCCATTCAATTAACCTCTTGTCTCCATGGTCTACCAAGTTACGTACCACAGTCTTCCTTTACTGGCATGACCTAATATATGATCCCTGGCCTTTGCCTTCTCTCAGGAAATTCTGAGGCCTGTATCTTTCATGTATTATCTCCCCTGGCCCTTTGGACATCACAGACAGAGAAAAGTTCCGTCAGGCATCAATTCCTGGTGTTTCCTCTCATGATCTTCTATTCACCTCATTAGCCACTTGGTACACTTTGTCTGGAAGACAGGCTTCCTGCTATAGCAATTTAAGCATTCACTTTAATTGGAAGATAAGTAAAGACCTAGTGCCCAAACCATCATTTGAAAATAGACTGAGCAAGAGTTCATTTTAAGACTTACTCCTACACTTTCAGTATCTCCATAGTTTAGATAGTTTCCAAATTTGAGAAGTTCTTATTTTTTAAACCACAGGTTCTTTTGTTAGTTTATCTCAGTGCAAATATTACATTCACAGAAATGTGTTTTAAACAATCCTCACTAATGAGACCATCCCTGTCTCCTGACACTACTACATTGTGGGAGTATATTGATTGTTGGCCTTGTGTTCTCATCCATTTTTCTTTCTTACCCTTTTTGTGTGACCCACTCATTCCTCACTCTAAATGGGATGTGGCAGACAAAATGTAAGGTTAGCAATAAGGCAGTTTTACTTGTGTATTCATACCTTTTCTTATTCTGTGCTTTTGAGTGTGGGAAGAACACATGACTTTTTCTAACTACCAAGTAATGACACAGATGGTGGTCTGGGTTGACAAAAAGAATGGCATTGCATTATGACTGTTAATTATGTAAATTCACACTGGTTACCACCGTGCTCCTCTGCTGACTTTGCAGGTACTAGAAAGTAAGGAGACTACCTGAAAAGATTAGGAAGTCTGAAGAAACAACATTTGTGGTCTAAATGAGAAACTGAACGATTTGGATTAAAAACTACAAGGAATCAATGTGGTCACAATGTGTGTGTGTTTGAAAACGTGTCCAGATAAGAACTGAGCCTTAGATTTACAGAGAAACAGCTAAGCCTTGTCCAGATATTTGGCCCTCAAAATTCAATAGGTCTTTATTTTGCTTCTTTTAATTCACTATGCATTTTCTGTTCATTATTATGTCTTTAAATCTGCAATAGCAGTCCCCTTAGTATCATTCTATTATTCTCAGTGAGGACTTCCTTGTCTATCTGGGATATTTTCAGCAGGCATGTAAATTTCAGAATGATGTTGTTTTGTTACTAGAAAGAATGCTTTGAAGGGTTGTATTGAAATTACATGGAATCTGTAAATTCTATTTGGTATGATGGGCATTTTCATACTATTAGTTGTATTTATTAGTAAACATGGGATATTTTTCTTTTTTATTAATTACTTTATTTATTTACATTTCAAATGTCCCTTTTCCTGATCTTTCCCTTCACAAGCCCCCCCCCACCCTATTCTCTCTCCCCATTGCCTCTAAGAGGGCGCTTCCCCCCTCAAACACACACACTCCATCCTCACCCTTCTTTCATCCCCCTCCCTGGGTCAACAAGCCTCCACTGGACACAATGCTCCCCCTACCACTAATGTTGCATAAGGTAGTCCTCTGTTATATATGTAGTGGGAGCCATGGATACTTTGATGTATACTCTTTGGTTGGTGGTTTGGTCCCTGTGAGCTCTGAGGAGTCTGGTTAGTCCATATTGTTGTTCTTCCTGTGTGCTTCTCAATCTCTTTCTTCAGAGATTTGATGTTTTCATCACTGTAGAGCATTTTCACATTATCAGTTAGATATATGTTGTTCTTTTCCAGTTTATTGTCAATGGGAGTGTGACCATAATTTCTTTCTCAGTTAATTTTTGTATAGAGAAAGGGTATATTATATTTGTAAGTTGATTATAAGTTGATTAAATTGTTGGTTTTTTTCTCACATTTTTTTCTAGTGGAAATTTTGAGCTCTCTTATGAATAATACCATAACATCTATTTTTTTTTAAAGTATAGATAGTTTGACTACATTTGTTCATATTTATACCCATTTAATTTCATTTTGTTACTTATCACCTTAGTTAGTACTATATTAAATGAAGAAGGGGTAGTTGACATTCCTGTCTCATTCCAAATTTAATGAGATTGCTCCACTCTTTTTTCATTTAGGATATTTGATGTGAGTCTGACACATAGATCATTATCATTATCCTACTTTTCTCAGGACTTTTATAGTGACAGCATGTTAACATTTGTCAAAGGTTTTTGCTGCCCATGTTACAATGCTCATGTGTATTGACATTATGAAAAATTTTATAATCTATTAATTTTTTTTAACGTATGTGTATTGAGCCATCCATGACTTTCTAAGATAAAGCCAAATTGACCTTGATGGATGACCTTACACATACCTATATTCTGTATATTAGTATTTTATTGATGATTTTTGCATCTCTTGGCATCTATGTTTATCTAAATGAGAATATTAGCATGCAGATTTTTCTAGTGTCTTTACCTGATTATTGTGGGAGAGCAACAGTGGCTTTTACTGAATGGATTTGGGAGTTTTCTGCTCTTTCAATTTTTTTTTTAATAATTTAAGAAGTATTAGGTGTAGATTATTTTTACACTCTAGTAGATGTCCTCTCTAAATTTATGTGTAAAATTATTTTTAGTTGAAATGCTTTTTATTGCTGTTTCAATATGTATTTTGATTTTAGTATTTATTGTTATGTTTGGTTTAGGTTGAATATTTCTGTTTAGCTTGGTGATATTTATTCATCACTTTTAGATTTACAGTACAATTGAGTGTAGGTTTTAAAGGTATTTGCATATAATATTCTGAGTTTATGAGGTTTATTATATTGTTTCCTTGTTCATTCCTGATTAGTTCATGTCTTTCTTCCTTTTGGGTAGTTGAATTTGTCACTCTTGTTTATCTTAAAGAAACTTTGATTCTTTATATTGCTCTCTTTCTTTATATTTGTGGTGGGACTGTTTACAATTTTGGGACTTGGGTTTGGTTTCTTCCTGCATTCCCAAATTATTTAGTTGTACTCAGTCATTTCCTTGTACTATCTTTGATTTGATTTGATTATTTGACATAAGCATGTAGGACATAAATTTTCCAATCAGAACTACTTTTTATATGTCCTTGTGGTTTGGCTGTGTTTCTATTTTTATGTTCATGAGGAATAATTTTATTTTTTTTCTTAATTTTTTTGACTTAATTATTTTCCATAGTAAGCTGGTAATTATCGTATGTTTATGTACTAACTGCAGAGTTGTTTGCTGCCAATTTAAAGTGTTGTTGCATAATGGTAGGTAGAAAACATGGAATTATTTTATATTTTCTGAAATTGTTAAAATTTGTTTTGTGTTACAAAATGTGTCCTATTGTAAAGAAGTTTCCATGTGTTGCTGGTAAAATTTCACTTAATTCATTTAGATGAATATCATTTGAAACTATTTTTTTTCCTGAGGTGTATGTGTGTGTGTGTGTGTGTGTGTGTGTGTGTGTGTGTGTGTGTGTGTGTGTGAGAGAGAGAGAGAGAGAGAGAGAGAGAATTTTAAATTTTTATGGAGCACATTTAAAGGCACCCCTACTTAATTTTCTTAGCTTCTAAGTTGGTCCCTCCATGAGCAGTCCAGTTCCAAATCCCAGGTGCTGCAGGTCAGGGTCCAGAAAGACATCTGTGTTTGGTTACTGCTCATCTGTAAGGTTTACTTCCCCTACCAGGACAAGCTGATTGGTTACATCACAAACTACAGCCAGTGTTTCTGGCAAGACAGCACTAACCAGCATGGGCTCTCAGGCAAGCCTGGAAGAGTTGTGACCTTGGCTGAAAATCCTAGTGTATGGGATGTTGTTTACAAACTAAGCGTAGGAAAAGAAGAATTAAAAACATACCTGGACTTTAGAGAGAAAGGAAGTTAAAGAATTATGACAGTCATTTGTTTACTAAACATTTTATGTATTTACATTTCAAATGTTATATCCCCATTTCCGGTTCACACCTCTCCAATTCCCCTCCATCTACTTCTATCGAGATGATCCTCCTCCCACCCACAAACTTTCACTTCAACCCCCTGGCATTCTCCTACACTGGGGAAAAAACCTTCACCAAGGGCTTCTCCTACTGATTCCAGACAATGTCATCCTCTGCTTATATGCGTCTGGAGCCATTATTCCAACCAGGTGTATTCTTTGGTTGGTGTTTTAGTCCCTAAGAGTTCTGGAGGTTAGTGATAGTGTTGTTCTTCCCATGGGGTTGCAAACCCCTTCAACTCCTTCAATCCTTTCTCTAACTTTACCATTGGCATCCCTGGGCTAAGTCTCATGGTTAGCTGCAAGCATTCTAATCTGTATCAGTAAGGCTCTGGCAGAACCTCACAGGAGATTCCCATATCAGGCTCCTGTCAGCAAGCACTTTTGACATCAGCAATAGTGACTGTTTTTGGTGGCTGCATATGGGATGAATTCCCAGGTAGTGCGTTCTCTGGTTGGCCTTTTCTTCAGTCTCTGCTCCACTCTTTTTGTCCCTGTACCTCGTTTAGACAGGAGTAAATCTGGATTAAAATTTTAAGAAGCGTGGGTGGTCCCATCCCCAACCAGGAGGCCTTGGCTGACCTGTGGGTATGGTTTCTACAGGTTTTTTCCTCCACTTTCTTGGGGATTTCAGCTAATCTTATCCTTTTTGAGTCCTGACAGACCCTTGCTTTCCTGATATCTGGAAAATCTCATCCCTGTTGGGTCCTGAGAGTCCCTTGCTTTCCTGACATCTGTGACTTGCTGGTGGCTACCCCAGTTTCCCAGTCCCCATTGCTACACAGCTCTGTTCAAATTCCTGACCTGTACAACATCCCTGTCTCCTTTCATACTGGTTTCTGCAGATCCTTTTTCTCCTCCCTGTCCTATCTTACTCTCAAGTCCCTCACACCCTCTATTTCCCAGGAGTATTTTGTTCCTCCTTTTTTAGAAGGACTGAAGCATCAACATTTTGGTCTTTCTTCTTGAGAGTCATATTGTCAATGAATTGTACCTTTGGTATTCTGAGCTTTTAGGCTAATATCCATTCATCATGCATACCATGTGTGTTCTTTTGAGACTGGGTTACCTCACTCAAGATATTTTCTATTTCCATCTATTTGCATAAGAATTTCAAGAAGTCATTGTTTTAATATTTGAGTAGTACTCCATTGTGCAAATTTGTGTACCCATTCTTCTGTTGAAGGACATCTGGGTTCTTTTCAGCTTCTGGCTATTATAAATAATGCTGCAATGAACATAGTGGAACATGTCTCCTTGTTATATGATGGAGAATCTTTTGAGTGTATAACCAGGAGTGGTATATCTGGGGCTGCAAGTGGTATCATGGCCAATTTTCTGAAGAACTGCCAGATTGATTGCCACAGTAGTTGTACCAGCTTGCAATCCCATCAACAAAGAAGTAGTGTTCCTTTTACTCTAAATCCTTGCCAGAATCTGCTGATCAAATCTGAGTTTTTGATCTTAGCCATTCTGACTAGTGTGGGGTGGAATGTCAGAATTTTTTTGATTTGCATTTCCCAGACCTCAAGCTATATTACAGAGCAACCCTGATTTAAAAACAAAACAAAACAAACAAACAAACAAAAAAAACCTGCATGATATTGGTACAGAGACAGGTAGGCTGATCAGTGAAATAGAACTAAAGATCCAGAAATTAACCTACACACCTATGGTCACTTGATCCTTCACAAAAGAACTAAAACCATCCAGTGGAAAAAAAGACAGCATTTTCAACAAATGGTGCTGGTTCAACAGGTGGTCATCACGGAAAAGAATGCAAATCATTCCACTCTTATCTCTTTGTACAAAGCTCAAATCCATGTGGATCAAGGACCTCCACATAAATCCAGATACACTGAAACTAATAGAAGAAAAAGTCAGGGAGAGCCTGGAATACATAGGCATAAGGGAAAATTTCCTGAATTTCCAATGGCTTATACTCTAAAATCAAGAATTGACAAATGGGACCTCATAAAATTGCCAAGCTTCTGTAAGGCAGAGGATGTTGTCAATGGGACAAAGAGCAACCAACAGATTGGGAAAAATCTTTACCAATCCTACATCTGATAGAGGGCTACTATCTAATATATACAAAGAACTCAAGAAGTTAAACTCCAGAGAACCAAATAACCCTACTAAAATGTTCAACATTCCTAGACAGTCATTTTTTATGTGAATGATTCCACATCAAATCCATTCTGTCTTTTTCTAAATGTTGGAATAGGTGTCAATCCTAATTATCTTCCACCTGCACCTCTAGAAGACACTTCTTAACAAATTTTTAATGCAGCTGGTCCAAGTGGAAGAAATACAGAATGCCTTTTTTAAGTAGATTCTATTAAGAAACTTGTGCCAGAGATGCAGAGGAACATCTCTTCTCCTTGGAAAATTTAGTAAAGAAATGCTTAAAGGGAAAATAGAAACTGAGTGGCACACAGTTACCAACTCCTCCAAACAGGCAGACTTTTATCTTCACAGAATAGCATCAGTACAAAGCAGTAGCAGTATGTTTTAGGTATTCTTACTTGAAAAACTTACTATTTAATATTATAATTGGAATATCATCTAAATTTACAATTTATTTGCAAGTGACCCAAAACATATTGTGAAGATTTGCATGAGGGGAAAGAAAAATTCAAGCTGTACAAGTGACTTCCAATTATATGAATTTGAACATTTGTGCATTAGAGATACAGGTCTCAATTATCTTCCTGTTTCTATTAGAGTAACCATGTGTTATTGTATATAAGTTTAAAATAATGCTATTTGAAATATATGGTAATAGGTAAGGTTCCCGCTCTGTTGTCAATTTACTTGTTCATTGGGATTAAATGAAACTCGATTTTAGTTCAAAATAAATTGTTCTTTTTAAAATATATTAAAAAAAGTGCTGTTCTAATGTTCTGACACTTCAAAGATCTTACCATATCAATTCCTAGATATTGAAGTAAGAAAATATCTGATGGTAATTGGATTTCTAAAGAATAAGGCTTCTTTATTCTTGTTCATAGATAGTTGCCCATGGAACCAAGAATTAAATTGTCAGTTTCCACAAAATCATCTGCTGTGTTGCTTTAATAAATTTTTTAATTAATGTTAATTTGGAAGGAAAGGCCAGCTATATTTTATTTAATTGGGGACCCCATGAATATGTCATATTTCCACTTTCATTCAGACATTTTATGTTTCTCAACAATGTCTTATACTTTGCTAACCTCTGGATCTTGACTATCTTTCAAGAAATTTCTTTCTGGAAAAAATTAATATTAACTCACAACTTGTAAATACCCGTTTAAAATGTTGTTCTCCTGGTCCAGCATGCTGGCTCAGTGAGTAAAAAATGCTTGTACCCCATAATTAAATTTCTAGAACCCATATTGTAGAAAGAGCTGAGTCCTAAAAGTTTTCTTCTGACCATCACACAGAGACCCCCCACACACACTATCTCTTTCTCTCTCTCTCTCTTGTTCTCTCTCTCTCTCTCTCTCTCTCTCTCTCATATGTACACATACACAAACACACATAAATAAAACTAAAATCCATTCTCTGTTCATTTTCATAAGATGTGATTATTTTTATATATACTTCTCAAATACAGTAAGATTTTTACCACGTGCATATTCATTTTATGCATTTAAGATTCTTTGCCAATTTCTATATGCAAAATTTTACCATTTTATGGATAAAATACATCCTATTTTAATATTATACTTTAAACATCATAGCTTTTGTTTATTTTTCTTGATTTACCTCTCTATGACTTCTAGTACTCTATGCTCAAAGTGAATCTCAACTACCAGGAGACCTCCCATGTGAGACAGGAAAACAGAGTTCAATGCAAACACAAGAGGTTTGTTTTCTAGCTCATTGGGGTTGAGCTTCAATCAGTCCCTAACTGCAAGGGACTAGTAGGTCACTCTACTGGCTATTACAAACAGTTTCTATAATTTGTAGGGGCACAGGTTACATCAGCAAGGTTAAAGTTCAAACTCATTGGCTAAGCATATTGTCCTTTAAATCTATTGGCTAGCAAGCACAATGCACATTTCAACTCTTCCTGGGATTTTTCGGAGGGTCAGTCAGTACATTCTGCGAATGTTTTTACTCAATTATGTTCTTGTGGGTGGAGAATGGAACTTGGCCTAACCCTATCCCCAGGTGGGCCAGGGAAGCTGTAAGGAGGGTGTGGCACTGGAAAAACCCTCAGGGTCCCTCAGTACAAAGTTGAATAATAGTTAAAGACAGTTAGCTGGGGATTTTGTTTGTTTGTTTGCTTTGTTTTCATTTATTTTCTTTTCTGAATCTCATGTTTAAATATAAACATGTATCATGTATTATGATTTATTTCCTCATGTTCAATTACAGCAATTTAAGAGCTATAGATCTTACATTAGTCTTATGGAATGTGAGAGAAAAAGATATAGTTTAATTTTTTTTTTATTTTTCCCTTCACCCCAGTTTAATTCTTCAACAGAACATTCAGCTTTTTCAGCATCAGTTTTTAGTTCAAACCAAGAAACTTTGTCTTTGATATCGATTTGCATTTTGTGTATCTTCTGATACATTGTTGTTTAGGTTTAAAATTTTAATAATTGCTTCTATTCATCCTACACTGCAATATATGCCCTGCTTGCTCCTTATTGATTTATTATTGATTTTCCCATATATTTAGTTTTCAGCTCTATGTTTTTTGTTTGTTTGTTTGTTTGTTTATTGTTTTTTTATAATCATTCGTGACTCACCTCCAGCCCTCTTAGAACAACTGGAGGAGCATACCTTCTATCTCTACCTCCATTTCCTAGAAATTCTTAAAAACCATAAGAGATTCGGACTTCCTCCTTTTCCAAACACCTTTGTCTCAACTGCTGCTATCCAGAGGTACTGTACCTGGGACCATGCTGGCCACAAAGATCAGGGTATCAAGTAGTTGATCTTCACTCTTCTCCTTGTCCTCCATTTTACATTTGCAGATTCACTTTCAGCCCAGCAACAGGAGCTTGCCTTCCCTCTTTGATTCCACTCCCTAGGGAACCATCAAATACTTATGGATCTTAGCACATACACCCATTCTAGTGTCAGTCCATAATAGCACAAATATATTCTACAGAAGACCATTAGTGGCCATGCATTACAGGAACTTAGAAGCACACTTACCAGACAATCAATAGCTACCATACTCTCCTAAGATATAGGGAGAGCTACAGAAACAAAGGAAGGAAACCCCCAATCCACTAAGACAAGATCTGATATTGAAAGGAAAATTATACAGATTTAAAGTTTAAAAATATAAAATTAAAAGAGTAAGTTTCAAAATCCACAGACTCAGGACTAAACTGTAAGAAACAAGCCCAGACAAGTCCAGGCAGCCCTGCCGCTAAGACTAACAGACCATAAAGATAAAGAAAAGGAATGCAGGAACCAGCCCGAGTTATCAGGACTGACTCATAAACCATCTGGCAGAAGGGCACCTCCCCCAGCTTACTCAGAGAAACACCTTAACTAGATGTCCTTCAAACCCTGATAAGCCCTTAGCTTCTAAAATCCTGAATGCCCGAGTTCTTCTGCTGTGTTGTCTATGCTTGAATGAGCCAATCACTTATAGCCGTGCCAGAAATTAGCCAACTGTGTGTTACCGCACCAAACCCTCTAGCTTTCCCTATATAAACCCCTGACTTTTTAGGTTCCCTGGTCGACACCTCTGTCTCCTGCGCGGGATACGTGTCGGCCCGGAGATCTCTGTAATAGATCTCTGTAATAAACCTCGCCTTTGCTTATTACATCCAAAATGGTCTCTCTGTGTCTGGGGTCCGCGATTTCCCAAGACTTGAATAAGGGTCTCTCTTCGGGGATCTTTCAATATCAACAACTGCTTTTCAATCGTATTAAAACTGGATATCAGGAACAACAGAAAACTTAGAAATTTAATTATGAAACTAATCAGCTTACTATAGAATGAAAAGTGTATAAAAACAAATTAGGAAAGAAATTCAGCTGTAATTTTAAAGCTTGAATGAAAATGAAAACACAACATATCCCATCTCTAGGGCATCTACAGTGAATGACAGTTATAAGAGACAAGTTCAGAACACTTACACTAAATGACAATCTTAAAAAAAAAAATAAGATATATCATATTATATAAATATACTAGATACATATAGTTACCCATGTTAAATCAAGATCAGATAAACAATTTAAATACACCTATAAACTCTAGTATAAACTGTAGTGAAATGGAAGCACTAATGGACTTTCTAAAAACAAAGGTGTCATTTGAGCAAGTGAGCTAAATATGAAACCAGGTCACAAGGGAGGGAGCAAAGATTGAAAAGGAAAAGACAATTAAACAACATTATAACATGACTCCAGTCAGTGTTGTGGCTGAAGTAGGTTTATTTATTTTTTTTTCTCCCCTGTTTGCTTTTATACCACTTTAAGTATATGCAAATAATAAGGTCAGTTCTGTGTTAAGAAACAAACAAGGAAATATACGCAAATAGTGAAGGACCAAAGAAGGCAAACAAACAAAACCCCATGAACGCTGTTTCTAGGGGCTTATCAGACTGATCAAGATAAGAGGAATGTCATATTGTTTGGCTGAATTTACCTTGAGATTTGTATTAGCCCAAATGTAAATTACTTATCTGAGCCTACTTCCCTGTCCTAGTCCAAAGTCAAATTCTTGCCTGAGTTTATTATCTTATCCTAACCCAAAGTCAAATTCCTACCTGAGCTTACTTCCCAGCCTGGGCCAAAGACCAATTCCTGCCAAGTTTCTAGAAGCAGCTAGAAAAGCTCTCCATAACCATCCCAATTCCAGCTGCATACCACTGCTGTCCCAGCCCATCTTTTTCCATAGATGGAAGCTGCTCCCATCTATGAACCAGATGGCATCTCCCCCCTCTGGTGGCTGGTCAGTCTGATCTTTATGCCACCCCTGTGCTTTAGTGAGCACCTGCTGACAGTCATGAAGGGGGGTGTCTAGGTCGGGGTCTGGGAGCAGGGTTGCAGGGTTTAGACTCGTAGGGGCAGTCTGGAATCACAAGGAACAAGTGGGATACCCGGCCCACGCCAAGGTCCACTGTTCTTCGGGTAGTCCATGAGTATCATTTGTTGCCGGTAGTCCCCTGTACTCAAGGTCTTTTGCTGGACACTAGCCCATTTGGGCGTAGGAGCACAGAGTGTTGGGCCCCCGTATTCACAAAACAACTGGGCGGGCTTCCCTTCTATCTTTGTGCATAGCCAGCACTCTAGGACCAAGAGGCTTGCCTTCCGGGCCGCTGGAGAGGCCCCTCTTGTTCTTTCTGGGGCAGTCCCTGACCCAGTGTCCTTTTTCCTTGCGATAGGCACACTGATCTTTAGCTAGGAATTCTCTTCTGTTGCCAGGTACTGTCTTCTTAGGTTCCCTAACTATTGTGGCCAGTATGTATTCCTCTCCTGTCTTTTATCCCTCTTTAGCTCTCTAGCTTCTTCTTCTTTTTGTCTCTTTTCTTCCCTAGCTTCCTGCTCTTTTTACCTTCTTTTTTCTTTCTCTTTTTTAGTCTCTCTCTCATATCTTCTGCACCTTCCTCTACAGCTTTTAGATGCTGTCCACTTATGTAACCACACTTCAACTTTAGTTTCTCTGCAACTTACACTAACTCTCAGCAACTTAGCTTAACCCTTCAAACTTCTGTAACTTTTTCTCTATATCTTTTTCTTATCTTAGCCAGATTGGTGGGGCATTTTCCAGCCCCTTGGAGACCCACCCTTGGAGCCTGGCGGCAGACCCAGAGGACTCCCTACCTTCAGGGGTATTCAAGTCAATAGTCAGGAGTGAGGGTCTTCTATCCATGTCTGGAACATTCTTTCTGGCCTCTAGCAGGATTCTGTCTTCTCTTAGTGGTAAAGAAGACCTGTAAGAGTTACTAACAAGCATCTCAAATGGGATGGTGAGAAAACAAGAGAATCTTGAGAATAGAGGTCCACTGAAGAGGACAAATAGCATTTAGTCACACAGCTAAACCAGGAGGACTTTTTGGGACAAAAAGGCTGTTGTAAAAATAAGCACAAGCTTTGTGTCTGTGAAACAGTACGGCAAGCAGAGAGGGAGCTGATCTGTTACTGACTATCTCTCTGGACTTAAGAACTAATAACAAAAGGATGGAGAGATGGTTAGGACCTGGGTGCTAGATGCCAAGTGGCTGACAAAAGAATTGTAACCGGTTCACCTGGGACTTTCAGGACCTCAGTAGCAGCCCTTTACCAAACTGTCTCACTGGGTTAGAGGCCCATGGAAAAGAAAACATTAATCCTGACCTTGGCCACCGCCAAAGCCTGAATTCTAAATTTTGACTGGCAAAACAAAGTTCTTTACAGTTTGTTGTAGATTCCCTTCGAAACTATCTCAGGGGCTTCTCTGTCCCCCAACCTGGGGCATTTTGACCACAGGGGCAGGAACTGGCTGCTGTGGGGATAGGATCAAAGGCACTCTCCATGTCAATGATGACTAACAGAGAAGGTTACTTAATGTTGGAGATCAACTCCTCTCTTGGAATAGGGCCAGCAGATAAGGCAGGCTCCCTTAAAGAACTTCTCTTAATGAACGCTCTCCTTCTGTGAGCAAGTGTTGAAGGTCTGGCCACTGAAGGCAGCAACTGGAATTATTTTTTTCAGGGCCAAAAGTCTCATAAAACAACCACTAACTCTATGCTATCTTTTTGTTGTCAAAGCATTAACCCTGGCAGGCCTCATCACCTTGAAACTCCTCTTACACTGACTTGGCCTGAGCTGCGCCACTGCCCACGCGCAGCCTGCAGCTTGCTAGCAGGCCTGCATGTTCACCACCCTCAGCCCCTACATTTCTCTACTCTGTGTTGTCCCTTCCTTAGAAGCTGTGAATGTTTAAGCAACAGGGAGAATTTTCTTCAGGATCTAAGGTGAAGCTTTCAGGCTCTTGTTAATACCTGCTTCAGACAGGGTCACTCACTAACCTGGAGTCCTTCATACACAACTGTTAATAGCAGCTGGGCTGGACAGGGGGAGCAAAGGGAGGGGCATCTCTCCTTGGAGAGGAGGCTCAAGAGAGAAAGATAAAACTCCCAGGCAGAAAACAATTTTTCTCAAGCAAATTATTTTTAACTTTTAAGTTAAGCACCAAGAGGACCAAGTAAAACTCCTTGACAAACAAAGCAAACAGTTTCATGATTTCAAACACAGTCGTCAGTCCAAGATTTTAAACACAGTCGTCTGTCCAAAGTCCAAAAACGAAACAAAAGCCAAAAAGACACTGGACAATACCACAGAAAACAAACCAGACAAACAAGACCAAGACAAAGCATCCTATAACCAATTTCCACAGATGTTCAAAGAAAATTAGGACACAAAGAAGACAAACAATTCCAACAGTCAAACAAGCAACAGACAGACGCACCGCGCGGCTTCGGTGTCAAACTGAAACCAAAAATTCAGACGGAAGCACCAAGGGTCCGGATCCTTCAGTGGATCCGGCTCTCTCCTCTCTCCTCTAACCCAAAACCACATATCCTTCCGCTATAGGCTGAGCCCCGAAAAACCGGACTCCAAACACCCTTGGCACGTCTTCCAGGGCTGCGGGGGAGAAGTCCGAGCTCGTCAGCTCCTTCTCTGGCCTGCCCAAATACAAACGGTCTAGACCCAAGCCAAGTAACTAAGCATTTACAGAACAAGTCACAAAGCAAGACAAGACAGGACAAGACAAACACTGGCCAGCTTACCTCCCGGTGGGTGGTCGGCGGTCTCTGGGCAGAGGATCTCCGATCCCGGACGAGCCCCCATATGTAAGACTCTCAGAGAGAATCTTCCCTCAGGAGGGAGATCCTCAAGCCCAATGACCAGTCCGAGTCCACAGGCTGCAATCTGCAAGAGGATTTTTATTGATCATGATACACAGGTATCTGTGGGCGTCCTAGTCAATTCGGAAGACTGGCGCGCCTAGCAGAACCAGGGATGGGTTTTTATAGTGTTTTGGGGAGCAGAAGCAGGCTTACAGAAGCAGATGCATGGTTACAGGGATGTGATTGGTGGAGTAAATGAGGCATACGTGTACATTACCTATTTTGGCTATAATCATAACAGTGAGTTAGCAAAAAGTACATGGTGGTCAGGGCTTCCGGGGGGTCAGGGACTTTTTCTTTTTCCCTGCCAGGTGGCCCATGGAGCAATGCCCATAATTTAGTCTGGTTTCTGCATTTTGTTTTCTTTTATGGTCTGTTTCGTCTAAATGATGGGTCAGCTTGTCCCACAAAGCTTGGACACATCTGAACTTTCTCAGGCTTATTTTAGTTCTGACTCTGTGTATCTAAAAACTTACTTTTTACTTCTATAGTTGAGGGCCTTGGGCTTGTACAATTCTCTTTCTGGGAGGGGGTCTTTCAGCCCCAATAAACATTCACCCCCAAACGCACACACACACACAGACACACACACACACACACACACACACACACACACTTCCAAACCATACTGTGGGATAGTGGTACATTGACGGGGAGGGGGCAGTATGCTGGGCTAGTATGAATAGAATTAAGATCCTGCTGTTAGTTGCATAAGATTGATTCCTGTCTGGTTGTTGTTGTTATTGCTGTTGTTGTTTAGGGTTGGGGGGTCATTAACATTTTCCTGGCACAACAGGAACAGAAAGGCAAAAAAAAAAAAAAAAAAAAAAAGGCCTGATTCTTTTTATAAGATCACAATTAACCATGGTACCTAAGCCATATAAATATCCTGAAGAGAAAGAATAGTACAAAAATTTTCATTATGAGAATAGATGCAACAATTATCTACAAAATACTTGTCAACTGAATACAAGAATACATCAAGAAAAATTAAGCAGGTTTATTTTCAAAAGTACAGGATTGTTTCAACATACATTAGTCAATAAATATAACATACTATGTAAATAGACTGAAAGACCAAAAATCAAATGAGAGCCCCAAAACCCTTTGAAAATAACCAACATCCCTCATGACAAAAGTCCTGGAGAGACAAGGGATATAAGGAGCATACCTCAACAAAATGAAGCTAATATCGATCTAAACAGAGAGAAGCTCAAAGCATTTCTACTAAAATCAAGAACAAGTGTCCCACATACGACTTCCCTTGACAAGGAGCACGAGACATAGAAATTCTTACTATGGTGACTTTTATTCCTGTCTATTCCTCTCTCATGGTGGAAGCCCGCTTGCCCGCCAGGCGCACCCTATTTATCCCCGTTATGCGCACCCACACCTGATTGGTTGCTTACTCATGACCTCATCAGGTGCATGAAATGGGCAAAAGACCTGGCATGAAGGCACTCTTGCACATGCGCACACAGATAATCTCCCCATAGGGAGCGGCTTGCAGCAGTAAAGGCTAGCGCCATCTTGACTGACCTGGCCTTCCACGTGGGCGCAGTGGAAGCCAGCGCCATCTAGTGGTGGCGAATGTTATTGCTGACCCTCTACATCTCACCCTTTTTTTTTATAAATTTTATAGCAGTCATGATCACCCATATCGCGTGCAATGAGGAAACCTCAGCGATGTGCAGGGGCTGATCAAAGGAAATCACTGAGTCTCTCTCAATCCCAGTGCAATGATCCACAGATCTATGGGGTGCAAGAGCAGAGAACTCAGAATACAGAGAGAGACCCTCTCCTCCCAGTGCAAATGGACCCACAGGTCCTTGGGGTGCAGGAGCAGGGAACTCAGATACAGAGTAAGTCCTGAGCAAGATAACCAAATTCAGTGGAGGCCCTTTGTACAATGGCCATAAGTGCTTGAGTGAATAACGGCCTTGTCACATTATTGTTGAGGTCTGAGTTTGCAAACCAACCAATGGTATGAATACTGATCCACAGCATAGGGCTGTATCAAACAGAGCCACTCCCGATAAGTAGTGGGCACCTCATTTGGTCCTCCTCAGCTGTTGCCACCAAGGGCCATGGTCAAGCCACTCCTATAATGAAATTTAGAATTCCCAATTGTTAGTAACTACTCCAGAAAGTTCACCCATTGTACTTGTCTAACAATAGGGGAGGATAACTCAGACACTGCAGACACAATGTCTGCAGCAGTAATAACTGCTACAATAGCAGCCCGAAAGTGTCAAGGTCTTTTCCAGGACAGTTCAGGATCAGTCATTTTCTCTGGAACAACCAGCAGACAATGGAACCAATTTCTGAGATCTGTATGACCATTACAGAGTTCTCCAGTCATTGTAGCTTTACACAGGTGGCTTTCTGTGAAGCTACAGTCTGTAAAATAGCAACACCAGTTACCAGTTAAGGCAGCAAGAGTCACCAGGAAATGAAGGGACAGGGGTAACAGCTGGAGTCAGCAAGCAGCAGTGTACAGAGTCTGGCGTAGGCCACAGTGGGGCGGGAACACACATGCGGTAACACTGACTGCAACAACGGCAAGATTTCTGTGATGACAAAAGGTGAAGGGGGATCTTCCGCCTTCCTTTCAGGGCAGAGGAATGACTCTAGGGACCCGAACCACGAGAGCTGAATCTTCATGTAACCAGGATCAGCAAGTCTCAGCAACCACCCAGGCAGCTGGCACACTCTTGTAGCATCCTGTAGAAAAAACACAAACATTCCCTCTTCCCCATATAAAATATCTGGACAGGATCATGTCAATATGTGGATCTCTCTATTTCACCTAGGCAGGAGTATGCCTAGTTGTAGGGTGCCATAAACTTTGGCATCCAAATTTTAAAATTGAAATAAAATTATTAGCATTATTATTATTATTATTAGAGTATTATTAGCATTCAGGGATAGCTCCCCCTTTTATTTATTAAAATTGTTAAAATATTATTTATTAAGATAAGTCCTCAAGGATTAAATTGAGGACACTGAGCACTTGTATTTATAATTTGACTTGTATACCAAATTATTGTTTCCAGCATTATTGTTTTGGATATATAAAGAATGAGATTTTTTCACTAATTTTTCTTATGTAAGGCCTAATCTGTCTGGTATCTGTCCTCCCTAGTTAAGGAGGTCTAGGCAATCCAGTTTGAGTTCTTAAATGTCCTATAAAGGAACAGTATTTAGTGCTCTTAACCACTAAGCCATCTCTCCAGCACCTCACAAACTTTATTTACCTAAACATAAGCATTAATTAGAAATGTCAAATCCTGTAAACAAGGTCTAGATTTAGCCTTATTTAGAAATCTGAGTTGGCAGGGTGAGGCTGGGCGTTGAAAGTAAGCAAATGGAGTCTTCCTCTTTTCGTGAGGGTGTGTTATCAACTCCATTACCATTTTCAAAGAGCTGGGTCTATGGTTTTGTTTAGTTCTCTGAGCCAGAGCACTGAAAGGACAGTGAGTTGTCAGACAATTTACACTGGAATCACTCACTGATTTCAAGTAGAAAACCTGTCTCCAATAAAGCATTAAGTGATTGAAATCAATTGTAAACCACAAACCACACAATGACTATCAGTATATGAAGTGAAAGCTTGATTTTTACATTTTAAAAACAGCGGCTAAAGCATGGAATTTAATAATCTGTGCTGAAGCAGCAGAAACTCAAGAAAATAAGCAAGTGATCCAATTATATCTGTAGCCTTTTCATTAGATGAACCACCTATAAATATTCTACAAAAGCATGTAAAGAGTAAAATTATCAATTTTGCCTGAAATTTGTATAAGTAATAGGCCAAATATCAGTATTTTGTAATAACCAATTAAATTGTTGTTTGGACTAAGGTATGTTTCACCAGGTTTCTTTTTAAAATACTTCTATGACTCTAGCCTACAATTCTGTATTAACACAGCTGAAGTTTTATCTCCAATGTTCATAACAAAGATCTAAGTCCTCTGGTAAGGGGAGGTACTTAGCCAATTAACATATCTTTAGAAGCTTGAAATTAGCTTCAAATATTCTTTTCTGGAGTAGTGTAACATGCTACTCCCCAAATATTAAAGCTCATTTTGAGAGCAAAAGTTTGTAGTAAAATTTTTCATATACACTGAAAGATTCAAAGTTCTAACTTCTTACATTGAAGAAGCAACAAAATTACATAATATAAGGCTATTAGCCACTTTTAATGATATCACTCTATGGGCTCTCTAAAATTATAAGCAAGCTCACAAAATAAAAACTCACAATCCTTCAGGATGTAAACAAACTGCATAAAAACAATCCTCTAAATCTATCTTGAAATGGCAGTTGGAGTAAGCAAACAAGCTGTAATGTTCTCATAAGTTCTAAAACCTCATCAATCCTTTATAAATCTTGTAACAATCTCTATCCAATACAATCTCTACCTGTTTGATTTTTCTTCAATTATAAATAAATTTGAGTTAGTCAATGTAACACTGGCAATCCTTAATCACAATCTTAAATTCTCCTTGTAACAGCAGACCACCACCACAAGGTCACCTGAGCTCTTAGTATGTGACTAGGCAGCTGTTCTCCGGGCAGTGGAAATTAGCATTAGAATACAGATAACTTCAGGGCAAGCCACACCTATGGAAAGCAAACTCAACCCCAACAACAATCTAGTCACCAAGGCACCACAAGTCTATCTATTATGTTGTAAAGTTTGACTATCAATTCTACATTTGAGCGCACAATGGCGCGGTCTCCAATACCTTCGAGACAATGTCCTAAATTCTTTTAGAAGCCTGGTTTCTAGCATAAAATTCCATAAAAACATTACCTCAATTTAGACCTGTCTCACTAGGGTGGCCCAATGTCACGTGTATCTAGAATTACTTCATCTAAATTACAGTTTTAAGCCAACTTTCTGTTACCAATATTATACCTTTTTAACCATATCCAATAACTTGAAAGCCAATAGTCCACAACCAAGGCAAGCAGAGCATATTTATACATTTAAAACCAATGAGAAACAAAATTGAAGTGGCTACACATATCAAACACCATTTTTACCTTTTTTAGCTATGATTTTAAGAGATGCACCTTGTCACCTGTTGAGTCAATTAACCAGTCAGGGATTTTTCTAAGAGAAACAGCTATCAACTCTCGTACCAAAGAAGCTGAGAAGCTGTTAGCACCTTTAAGATCAGCCCGTGTAGACGCTTAATCAGCTTCTAAGCAGCTCCTCCAGCTAATCTAGACACCTGGCTCTAGGCACAGGGCTTTAAAGACCTGATTGAAACCTTTTTCTATTCATTTGTTCCCTTTTGAAACGAGTTAAAACCAAGTCAAGGTGTGCACGACCGGCAGATAAGGTTTTTACCATTTTTTCTTTTGAACATGAAACGTAAAACATTTAAACAACGAGAAACAAAAATCACAGACATAAACTGACAGACATGGAGACATCCTGGTGCACCAGAGACAAACAATAGACAAAGAGGGAAAAAACCAGATGGTGTCCACGGTGACTATCCACTCGGGTGGAGTTGATATGGGCGATGGATTGTCTCAATTCCTGGACTAGTCCACCAACGTGTTGAAACCCAATTCCTGTAAGATACTAAGATATATTATCTGAGCGGCACGACCGACATTTGCCAATGGTATGGAAGTGAAACACAGCCCTGAATATTTCTACTCACAACCCAATTACATAAACTCCATCAGGCTGTGCACGGGCACTGAGATGTCCTTTTATTTGATTCTCCTGAATAAATTTTCAGGCGGTCTGCCTCGATCAAATCTGATCAGCATGACTCTGTAAAGCTGTCGAGTCAGCGCCGCAGACGCCTTGCGGCTTCCCGAGAGCGGCGCCGGAGCTTAAGTACACCTTTATAAGCACCAAGACAAAGTTTTTCTGCCAACATACTGTGTTCCTTTTACCTCCTCCCTTCTCTACGGGGCATTCTTTCCCCAATATTTCACCTCCAATTGGAGGGACTGTTACTGAGATCGATCAGCTTCCTTTTCTCGTTGCAACTTTTCACTACCCCTGTTTCTGACCATCTTTTTCTTTCCCCAACGATCTCCGCTTTGTTGTTTTACCTGAGCAGTTCCCACGCGACCTCTGAAGCCGTTTGGTGGTAGCTAGAAACTCAAAGGTCAATAGAAAAAGCCCGAGGGTTGCCAGAGCAACCCCAGCGGCACCTGCCGCGTCCGGCAGTGGTAAAAGTTGGAGCAGATCAAGGCTAGCCATGGTCTCTCAGGGTCTTACCCCACTCATAGCTTCTGAATTTCTCCCACGAAATGGAGGCTTCCCGTGGCACCGGCGATGTTTTTATCCAGGGTTTCTTGGCACCAGATGTCCCACGCACGACTTTCCGCCGGCACGAAGCACGCGAGACATAGAAATTCTTACTATGAGTGACTTTTATTCCTGTCTATTCCTCTCTCATGGTGGAAGCCCGCTTGCAGCCGCCAGGCTACCCTATTTATCCCCCGTGTACGCACCCACACCTGATTGGTTGCTTACTCATGACCTCATCAGGTACGCCCGAAATGGGCAAAGACCTGGCATGAAGGCACTCTAGCACATGCACAGATAATCTCCCCATAGGGGAGCCGGCTTGCCCCGAGGGTAAGGCTAGCGCCATCTTGACTGACCTGGCCTTCCACGTGGGGCGCAGTGGAAGCCAGCGCCATCTAGTGGTGGCGAATGTTATTGCGGCCCTCTACAAACAAGAATAGATTGTCCACTATCTCTATACCATTAACATTAGCATTTGAAATCTTCTAATACTCTTGAGTAATACTTCAACAGAGGGGAGTCAGGAGGATATAAACGTGAATGGAAAAAGTCCTCTCTCTGTTCTTTCTCTGACCCCTTTCTCCTTCTCTCCTCTTCTCCCTCTCTCTTCTCTCAACGTGTTCCTGGCGAGCCTCTCTCATTCTCTCTGTATCTGTCTCTGTCTCTCTGCCTCTCTGTCTCTCTCTCTCTTTCTCTCTCTCTCTCCCACCCCCGTGAAACGTCTTTTTCTGCCTTTACTGACTTTACAACTCTACTAAATAAACTCTATTCTATACTCAAAAAAAAAAAGGAAGGAAGAAGTCAAAGTTTTCTATTTGCATAAGACATGATTGTATACATAAAATCCTACCATGACATGTCTACATCTGATAGATACTTTTAGCAAAGTAGCAGCATATAATATTATCACACAAAAATCTATAATCTATGTACAAATGACAGACTTAGAAATCTTTAGATAATATATTTTATAATATACTCAAAATGAAAATTTTAGGGGTAACTCTAATCAAACACGTAAAAGACTTGTATCTCAAAAATTTAAAGAAATTAAAGGTATGATAAGACAAAAATATCTCCCATTTCCATTGGTATGTAGGAGTAATATAGAGAAGATGGCCATCCTACTATAACCAAACTATACTTTCATTGCAATCCCCATTAATATTTCAATACAACCCTCCATTGAAATTGAAAGGACAGTTTTCCTTTTTATATGGAAATACAAAACACAGAACAAAACAAAACAAACAAACAAACAAAGAAAAACAGGATACTTCAGCAAATGTGAAAAAAGAAAGAACTCCTGGAGGTAGCAACATCCCTGAACTTAAGTTGATTTACAGAGCTATAGGAATAATTATAGCAGAGCATTGCCATAAAAACAGTCCTGTTGATCAATGTTATTGAGATAAAGGACCAGACATAACTCCACATACTTATAGATATCTGATTTTTGTAAAGAAGCCATAAATAGACACTTGGAGAAATGGCACCATCTTCAAAAAGTAATGCTTTTTAAACTGTTCAGCTACACGTAGAAGAATGCAAATATACCCATAAATTTCACCCTGCACAATACTTAAATCCCTATGGATTAGAGAACTCACCATAAAGCCAGATTCCCTAAATTTGGTTGAAAAAAATGATACATAGACTTTAACTCATTAGCACAGAAAAAGACTTTCTGATAAGAACACCAATGTCACAGGCATTAAGAATAGCAATTAACAAATGTGAACTTCTGGTTGGGGATTTAGCTCAGTGGTAGGGTGCTTGCCTAGAAAGCGAAAGGCCCTGGGTTCCACCCCCAGCTCCGAGAAAAAAAAAAAAAAAAAAAAAAAAAAAAAAGCAAAACAAATGTGAACTTCAGAAATTGAAAAGTTTCTTATGTCAAAGACACTACCAGTTTGACAAAGTGGCAGATTACAGAATAGGGAAAGGATTTTACTAAGTATGCATCTGATATTTGGCAGGTAATATCTCAAATATTTAAAGAACTCTAAAAGTTGTTCTTCAAGAACACAAGTAGCCTATTAACACACACACACACACACACACACACACACACACAGAGGGAACACATCTAAACAGAGAGTAATCAAAATAAGAAACACAAAGGTCTGAGAAACAAATGTTCAACATCCTAGTCACGAGGGAAATATAAACTAACACTATTTTTAATTTCATCTTACACGTTTATTAATATATTTGAAGCTGTCATCCAGTTTTCTTCCAACATCTTTCTACCCATGAAGTACCTCTCACTTCCTAAGACCAAATGTCATTTTTCTTGAACATTGTCTAAAATTTTCTCTTTCTATGTGAATATGACCATGAATACTTTTTCACTCGCAGTTGATAAATTCTTCAACCCATGGTTTAGCATTTTCCTTAGTTTTAGAACATACTTAGCCTTTTGTGTCCTCAGATTTTTTCCACTTGAGGTAAGAACTTCTTCTCTATTTTTCTCTATCTCAGTCTCATTCTGTCTCCCTCCTCCTCTCCCTTTCCTTCTCTCTTTCTTCTCTCCATCTTTGCTTTGTCTTATTAATTTCTAAAGCACTTAAAAGGATAAATGAGGGTTGATAAATGTTTCTGTGGGTAAAGATGTTTATCTACTTGATTAGTTTCAATCTCAGGAATCCATGTAATAGAACAAGGGAGCTGATTCCCACTAGTAACTCTGATGTCCATGCATAGGTTGGGGCATATGTGCAAGTAAACATATAGACATAAAAATAAATAGCCTTGAACTATTTGAAGTTCTTCATTGTCATGTGTTTAATTAGATATTTTTAATTTAAAATGACAATATCTTTACAAAATAATTATAAAATGGTTCTCCGTTACAAAAATATTCTTAAGAACTTGTGATTCTTCTGAAATATAATGTGAATATCAAATGAAAGAAGTTTGGATACAAATATGTCTTAACTGGTAAAGTGATTGCAGCATAAGCATGAATCTTGTCTCATAACTCACATAGAAATCCTGGTAAAATAGAATGCACTCATCTATGTGGCAAGTATTTTTACCCTTCATTAAATGGTTGTGCTCTGAAACAACCAGTGTGTAAGGCTGGATAATGGCTTGATTAATAATGTTCATGTTTTCAAGTTTGTATCCATACTGACAAAAAAGTTCTTGTGCATTAGCACATGGCTATAACTTAAATGTTTTAGAGGTGGCATTAGAGGGATCTGGTGATGGGTGGCTATCTAGTGTAGCCAAATCATCTAAACCAAGGAAACTGGGAGAGACCTTACTTCAGTGAGTAAATAGAGTGACTGACATATAGATACACACATACACTGAACACATGGATACAGATACATGGATACACACACATGGATACACACAAATACATACTATATACACATGCTTACATGTACAATAGCCAAACACAAAGAAAAATACACATGCACATACAATCAAACATTACCTGAACACATACAGGAATATAAACACAGATTCTCACCCATGTGTAATCATAATCACATGGGCAAATGAACATGTGTTCACATGCAACAGGCTCACATACATATACACACATATAATCACACAAACACACACATGCATATGTCAAAACATAAGATTTGTACTAATCAGAATTAAAAACTCTTCCAGCTCCCAAATCATTCATTCTCAAATTCCACAAGTCATTCAGTACACAAATATTGTTGTTGTTATTGTTGTTGTATATTGTTTTGCTTTGTTTCTGATAATAAAAATCCCGGTTAGTAAAAGCTCAAATTTTGAAAAATAGGCCATGATGTAGTAGTAACCAATCTGCAAATGGTCTGAAGTACAGCTTCACCCATAAGTTCTAATGATTCCTGATTCGTATCAGTTCTTCACATTACTTTTGACTGTGATGAAATGAGGGGTTACATACACACACACACACACACACACACACACACACACACACACACACACACACACAGGTGGTACATGGCTCAAGGGATGCTGTCTCAAACAAAATGTGACAACCAGAATCTAATACTATCTTCTTCCATCCATGTGCATTACCTAGCATACATGCACATGAACACAAGAATACACCGAGCATCTAACTGTGCTGGAAAGCTGTTAACTTGAGAAAAGGGATTCTCAAATTTAAAATATCATCCATAAGATCAGGCTTTAGTCATACATGTAAGTCACTTTCTTATTTAGTGATTGATAGGAAAAGGCCTAGCCTATTTTCAGTGGGTCCAACCTTATTCTGGTAGTCTTTCAATAAGAAAGTAGGCTGACTAAGCCATGGAAAGCAAGTCAGTAAGTTACACCTCTCCATGGATTCTCCATCACTTCCTCCTTTCAGGTGCCTGTCCTGTTTTACTTTCTGTCCTGACTTCTTTTAATGGTGAACAGTGATATAGAAGTGGAAGTAATGTAAACTCTTTCATCCCAAGGTGCTTTGTCATAGTATTTTATCATAGCAAGAGTAATCCTAATTAAGGCCTTATAAACAATACTGAGAAGAAATATTCAGCTTGTCTACCCTTTGATCATGTCAAAGAAACATTAACAATTCCTATGTTCATTGGAAAGTATAAAATTACCGCACACTATCCTCCTCTGGAAAGAGTACTCTTTTAGACAATGCTCCCAGCAATACCCTCAAGGGAACTCTGAGGTAAAGATGTCATGTACAACTACATCAGAATTTAATAAATAATTGCTCAGAAGGAGTTCAAAGCTTTGTAAGTTGTGTAAAATCAAATAAATCCAGTCATGTATTTAATAAGAATTAAAGAGTCACTAAAATGCTACAGACCTGCCTCAGTTAATATGGGTCTTGCCTTCTACTCTAGTTTCATTCCTGATGCAGTAATATAGACCAGAACTAAAAGATATGTAGGGAGGAATATATGTTAGATCATCTTACCCCATGACTAAGGGATGCCAAGGCAGGAATCCATAGCAAGCCACCTGGAGGAACAAACTGAAGCAGAAATGCCAAGGAATACTGCTTAATGTATTACTCCCTATGGCTTACCCAACACATTTCTTATGTACTATGACTACCTGAACACATGTAAAAATGTGTAGCGTTGGCTGATCCCTCTTACATTAATTATTAATAAAATAATCCAAATGCCCCACATGCATGTTTACAAGACAATCTGATTGGTACCTTTTTTGCAAATGAGATTCTTTCTTCCCACATGACTAATGTTTATATCAAGTTCAAAATAAATAAATAAATAAATAAATAAATAAATAAATAAATAGGGCACCTTAGAAGTATGAAGATATGAATTGAATCTCAACATTCACATAGCAATTCTGTTGTGAGAATGCAAGTTATGATTCAGAGCTGGACAGAGGTGACAATCAAGTCCCTGGGGCTTGCTTAACAACCACCCTAGCATATTGGTGAGTTTCAGGCAAGTGTCAAATATATAAATAAATAAATAAATAATATGTTAAGAAAAAAATGCATTTACAACCCTACAAGTTTAGTCAGTATTTTGGTACTATAATATAATGCATGCTCTGTGATAATTATAAAAAGAGAATTTGTAAATTATAAATTTTTAAAATTCAAGATATGGCATCAGGTTTGTTCAGCCCTGGTAGGAAACTCATAGCACCCAGATGGCTAAACATGCATTAATAAGAGCAGAAGGAAGAACTCATGATCCCAACCGGAAGCTGGAGATAAACAGAGTAAGGTATCTGGAGTTTTGTTAGGGTCAGAAAATTTGGAAATAATCCCCTAGGAAAACCAAATTTGAGAGAGCAAAATGTCGCTTTATTAAAAAATCATGGTGATGTCAGCTGGGTTCTGAATTTAAGCTATGTCTGGATCCAAGCTATGTCTGTGGTAGTAGAAAGGTGCAGGTGTCAGCGAGGACAGATCACAGAACAGCCCTTTAAAGCATGAAAACAAAACAAAGCAAAACAAAACAAAACAAAACAAATTAGGTGGTTTAGGGACAACCTTATACATGTGTGTAGTATGTTTCCAACTCCTTTTCACACCTGACATCTTCAGTTGATTATTATTTTTTTTTGCCATCGGAAAATACTTTAATTATGTACAGATGATTGGCAAACTGATCAGAGTAGAGTGTGGATGTACCCCCATATTTGAAGAAATGACAGGAGAAAAGTGCCAGCGACATGTGCCATTCAAGAGGTGACAGCCACCAGACACCAAGTAAATCACAAATTGTGACAGCTGTGGAAGGGATATAAATCAACACTTTTCCTCTGGGACAAGAAAAAGAAAAACAAAACAACAAATATCAGATCTGAGGAATGCTTTCTCTCCCAGCCATGGAATGGTATTTGTCCATGATGAATGCAGGGATGATTGGGAGTAGATGGTCCAGGCCCCTGGGGCGATATCACCTGCCACACCTGTTATGGTCCCATTTGTGCCTCAGTCAGGCCAGCAGCATTCAGGATTCATAAGCAGTCCCTGCAGCCACAGTCATCACAGGCCTCAGAAGAGGGGCCTTGAGCCCTGGTTTTCAAACTCAGACCATGCATCATTCAGCTCCATGAAGATCATCTTGGCAGACTGTTCATATGGCTGCCCTGTGGCACTACCAGCACTGCACGACAGTACTGCTTCTTCACCTGCTCTGGAGTCACCAGGTCAGCCATACTTACAGGTGTCCAGCGGCTCTCCCCATCCCACAATACTGTGTGCAGAGTGGACAGCAGTGCACAAATATTCCTCTCTTTGCCTTCAATCCAGTCCAAAAGCTTCAATTTGAATGGGTCTGTATCTCTGGCAAGTTCCTGTTTCTGCATCTCTGCCATGGTCTTTGGCCCCTTCTTGTCAGACTTAGAGAAGCCTTGATTTGGCAGCAGATCTTCAAAATCATTTTCTGAGACCTTTGGCTTTTCGGCAAAGCTGGGCGCACGGACACCTCTCTCTTCTCGGGCCCCAATCACACTAAAGTGAGACCTTAGTTGTTCAGAGGCTCTGGGGGCTGGGTTGGCCTGCCCGGGCCATGAGGTTCCAGGGATTGTGGGATGAGTTGTCTGCCTGGAGCTGTTGCTTTTGTGAGTGGTGGCTGATGTGCCAACGAATCTCCCTGCAGGTAGTCCATCAGGCAAGCCTTGGAGGCTAGAGCTGAGATCACTGAGATCAGCAAATGGGTCCGGGTTCTGAGACTTCGTTTGGCTGGGGTTGGGGCCTGGAGGGGCTGGGTGACCTGCAGAAGAGAAGAGGGTACCTTCTGGTACTGGAATGGAGGCCGGCCCAGGTATAGCAGTCTCAGCCCTCCTAGCAGATCTGGGTGGCTGGATGAAGCAATCACTTTGTTGGGCTCTGCTGGCAGATCTCCTAGGTGCAGGAAGGCAGTGCTGCAGGATGGGGGTGGGGCACTGTGGGTCGATGGGAAGGCAGTTGAGGAAGCTACAGAGTCGGAGTTGAGAAACTCTCCAAAGAGATCAGGTTTGGAGCAGGGCTGGGTGTCTGAGTTAGATGACAACAGGAACTGGTCAAATGGGTTCACAGTGTCAGGGACTTTTCTTTGCAGGTTGCTCTCTTCAGTTGATTATTACTTATCAAGTAACTTAGATCTCATATCTGATAAACCAAGACCAGCCAATCAGAGCATATTTAGATGTTGCTGGGTTTCAGGGTTTACTGGGTGCTAACCCACAAAGCACAGGACAAGATATTGTGGTCTAAGTTCATAAGGTTTAATCTGAGGCCAGAATCCATTTCTGGGAATTCAGCTTTTTCTGATAATTCAGCCCATGACAAGATAGGGTCTTTCCCTAGGACAAGAAACTATATATGAGATGAGAGCTCTGAACCTAAAGTGTCCCTAACTGTTTAAAATAGCAACTCTTATGATAAACTAGGGTATCTGTACTGAATAGTTTTATGTCAACTTGAGATGAGCTAAAGTCAACAGAAAAAGGGACTTTCACTTAAGAGAATGCCTACATATAGGTTGCAATCAAGTCTTTAGTGCATTTCTTAGTAATTAATAGTGGAGGGCCCATTCATTTTGGGGAAGGAACTGCCAAATGTTGACAGCATCATCCCTGACCCTAGACTTTTAGGTTCTTTATGAAAATGGCTGAGCATGTGTGAGGAGCAAGCCAGTAAGCAACAATCCTGTATAGCCTTTACATCAGCTCTTATCTCCATGACCCTGCCCTGTTAAAGTTCCTATCCTGTGTTCCTTTGGTGAAGAGTAACATTGAAGTAAAGGTCAA
Source organism: Rattus rattus (assembly GCF_011064425.1). Taxonomy (NCBI): domain Eukaryota; kingdom Metazoa; phylum Chordata; class Mammalia; order Rodentia; family Muridae; genus Rattus; species Rattus rattus. The sequence continues at coordinate 83,634,906 of NC_046163.1, read as the reverse complement.
ATGAACCTTTGCATCCCCAAATTGCTTTGATCATGGTGTTTCATCACAGCAATATTAGGCCTAACTAAAAAAATCCTCTTGATAAACATTCTAATCTCTTCTGAAGGTCATAGTCCTGATTGAATTTTTAATCTCTCAACAGGCTCTGTCTCTGAAAAATGGCTTGTCACATCTTTCTTTTTAAATCAAATTTATCTATTGTATATAAGCATACATATGCAACATACCAGAGCACATATATGTTAGTCAGAGAACAACTTATGGGAATTGGTTCTACCTTTCACCATGTAATTCCTAAGGACGGATCTCTGTCATTATTCTTGACCAAGAAACACACTACCTGTTGAATCATCTAACCAGCCCTGAATGTCACCACTCATTGTTTCATACTGAGGCCCAAATGTTGTATACATAACCCTAAGGACAAGCTATACCTTGCTTGCTGTACTGTAGCACTGTAACACAAGAACATATACTCATTTTTGAGGCACAGGCTTAAAAGCATCTACACTTATCTTCATTCATTTGAATCCTCTTTTTCTCTCTCTAACCTCATATTGACATTCTAATTAAAACATAATCTGTACCTATATAATTATCCATTATCTATGATGTCAAGTTTCGTGGCAGACATTACTCAGGTTCTATGTCTATGTAACCTGAGAGCTAACAAGGAAGATACACATAGATCCCAGGGCTTGGTGGATAACTAGTCTACCTAAATTAAGGATCCTAATGAGAGATCATGTCTCAAAAATAAAGGTAGACAGTTCTTGAGAAACAAGCAACATATAAGGTTGTTCTCTGTCTTCCACATGCTCCCTCCCCCAACAGACACACTAATTTGAGACCCAGTTTTATTAAGCTTGTCATACAGACCTTCAATAAGTTCTCACATCTTCCAACCTTCATTTATTATCTTGATTTCTACATTACCATCAATAATCCCTTACACATATAATCTTCAAAACATTTCTTTTAAATGTCATCTCCTTGTTATTAGAGTCCCCTAGTGATTAAAAAGAAAGATAATGCATTTAAGCTATAATAATAATAAAAACAATGAATGTAGATACCTGGAGTGAGTTCTGGGACTTCTCAGTTCCCTTAATTGAATAATGGAAATCCTCTCACTTCTTGAATTAAATTACAATTGAAAGGATGAAGACCAGCCCTTGTGTTACTCTAGGATGACTTTCCTAGGTGCATGGGTCTAACTTTGCTCATTATCAGTGTGCCCATTAACTTTCATAGTATGTGTGATCTGTGACATTTCCCAGAACACTCATAGACCTTAATTCAACTCATTTCCATTGCTTGGGACAAGGAAAAAGAGACCCTATGTAATTTCTTGACTCTATACTTATAGAAAATCCATTTACTGAAAAGATGAACATTAAGAGACCTTGAGTGTTTTCTTACTTCCAGAAATGCTTTATTATTGTTATATGCATTTTTAACAAGATTAAAGGTAAATAAGTTAAACAAAATAATTATGCATTAAAACACATGGGAGAAGACTGCAATTCATCTGGCACTGATATAAAAGTAAGATCAAAGTTTACAAAAACACAGAGTAACTATTTAATTTTGGTTTGATCATTACTATTGATTTCCAATTTGAAAGCATAAAGAAGACATTTCTCTAGGTATGTCTCCGGACTATTTATTTGGATAATTGAGATAAATATTCTCATTGTTTTTAATGGACCCACATTATCCCTTGGCTGGAGTTCAGGCTTGAATAAAAAGTAAGTAATGAGCTCAAGTTAAATGTCAAACCTGCAGCAATCATTTATCTCCCTGCTTTCTGGTTGTGTCTACAATGCAACTAGTGAACTGCATCAAGTGCCTCCTGCTATGCATTCCCAACTATCATGGACTGTCCTCTTAAATTCTGAGCCAAAATAAACCCTTCTTTTTCAAGTTGTTTTTGCTGGCTATTTTGTCACAACAATGAGAATGTAAACTAACACAAGTGGTTGAAACTTATTAACATCTAGAAACCATTCTAGAAATAGTGTCAATGTTATCAATTTTGACTTAATGAGTTAAATTTATTATTGAAATTCTGCATGTTTTGTAAGTGACAGTGTTAGATTCAGCAACAACAAGAACATCAACATCATCATCATCAACAACAACAACAACAACAGCAAATTATATTTGTATTCTTAATCTATAAGTTTTGCTCTTCAGATCACAACTAGAGATGCAACTTTGTATTCTCCATTTTACCAAAGCTTTTATCTTGGAAAATAAGATATTTAGAATGCCCAGTCATAAATGTAAATTAACATAAACAATTTCAAATATATATATTGAAAATGAAGTTTCATTTAGGTCACAGAAATGTGTATACATGCAGGTATACACGCATACACATACACACACAGAAACACATACACACATATACAAACACACACCCGTATAGAAATAGAAATAAAGAGAAGAAAGAGAGAGAGAGAAAGAGACAGAGTCAGAGACAGAGAGGCAGGAACCAAAAGAGAATTGTTATCAAGTTCAAAGATCCTTACTTCAGATCCCTGATGAAGAGTTAATCACAGTAAAATATTTCCTGAGTTTCTACCATGCATTGTAAATTGTTAAGTGAGAGCTATACAGTGTTGCAATTAGCATGGTATTATCATATAGGAGGTTATTGATGCTGGTGTTTACAAGTACTACTCAAATATCTGTGCTTCCGTGAATCTTCTAACAAACTCAAACAGGGAAATGTAAGAACAATGGCACTGTGTTGATGGGATGGTCACATAAGTGTGGATAAAAAAAGTTGTCTATTAATCTTTAACTGGAAAAAAGGAATTGAAACTGAAATCAAAGTTTATGTCTAAATATATGTTAAACACTAGCACAGAGTAAATTTTGTCTAAAATCTAGTGAATGAACCGAGGCAAGAGAATCCTAATAACCTCCTATGTACCTAGGAGAGTGAAGAGGCCATTGAAAGAAGCAAGACATAAACATAGGCCATTTTGTAGAGAAACATGGGCAATCTGACTAATATATAATATAAGCAGCAAAAGAAACAGATAAACTATAAATCCGGCAGCCACTTCCCTCATGTGCATGTGTGTACATGTTTGTATAATCAAGCAGGTGTGCTCATGCATATTTGTAATAAGTTGTGCATGCAAATGGAGAACAGAGATATAAATTGGGTTCCAATCAGATCAACTCTCACTGCTACCCCTCAGACAAAGACACTAGCACTTGTCTTACCTGTGTAGACTCCCACGCTTGGCTTTTTGCCTGGGGATCCACATTTACCTGGAGAAACTGCACTTAGAACTTAATGTCTGTATGGCAGGCACCTAACCATTTGAACCATTTTCCCAGGTTCTTCAGGTAACTTCTTATATGAAAAAATATATATATATATATATATTCAATAACAGAAGTCCTTTCTATTGCCTTCTGTTGTGGATAAAATGTTTGTAGAAAACTCTTCAGTTTAGAAGATTTAAGGTTTGGAATGAAGCCCTAATACTGTGCCTGTCTGATGATACAGAACAGAAGGACTGTTTCTGGCCAAAGAAATAAGACTCTGAGAAGTTTTCAATGGAGATCATGAGAGGTAACTTTAGAGGAAAAAGAGACAAATAAATAGTATCTTGCAACATTTCTAAGGTAAAAGAGTATTCATTGGGCTGGTGAAATGGCTCAGTGGTTAAAAGCAATGACTGCTCTTCCAGAGATCCTGAGTTCAATTCCCACAACTACATCGTGGCTCACAACCATGTCTATCAGGATCTATTACCCTTTTCTTGTATGTCTGGAGAAAGTGACCATGTGCTCATATGAATAAACAAATCTAAAAAATAAAAGGAAAGAAAAGAAAGAAAGAAAGAAAGAAGGAAGGAAGGAAGGAAGGAAAGAAAGAAAGAAAGAAAGAAAGAAAGAAAGAAAGAAAGAAAGAAAGAAAGAAAGAAAAAAAGGGTGAGTATTCATTGTCTAGGTCAATCAGATAGGGAAAATCAGGTTCTGCCTAGAAAGACAGTGGGAAGAACATGGACAAAATGGCTAAAAGGACTATCTGGAGCTGAGTGAAGAATCTACACTCATTTCCAGAGATCAGAGATCTGCAGGAAGGATGCAGAAAAGTACATTGCCTATGCATAGCGATCCTCTTTTTAGAAATAAAATTAAATAAATTTTATTAAAAACCCTAAAGGGGCTGAGGAGATAGTGAAATTCTTGAATTGATAATATGAGGACCTGCCATCTAGTTTCAGAAAGCAGAGAGGAGAGCCAGAAATAGGAATGATTGTTTAGTGGTAGAAAACTGCACTAGTATGTACTAGGCCCTGGGCTCAATTACCAGGTTTGGAAAGAAAAGTAGAGCCTAATTTTAAATCAGTCTACAGAGTATTGAAGGACATTAAAGACTTTTGCCAGTCTTACACCCACCTGCTTCTGGTCAAGGCTAGACAAGCTTCCAGCTTCCAGTCTTGGGTCAAAGCTAGGCCAAGTTCTATTCTCCACCCACAGGAACTTTTTTGAGTAAAATATCTCAGAATGCACTGATCCTCTGGAAAAGCCCAGGTATAGTTCAAATGCATATCATGATCTGCCCATGCTTGTTAGCCAATAGATTTAAAGGTCAATATGCATAGCCAATAAGTTTGAACTGTAACCTTGCAGATGTAACCTGTGCCCTTAAAAAGTATAAAAACTGCTTGTAATAGTCAATTTTGGCTGCTTTCTAGTCACTTGCCTCAGGGACTGATTGAGGGTTGACCCGGATGTGCCAGAAAATAAACCTCTTGCTTTGCATCAATATGTGTCGGTGTCTTGAAGTAAGTTCCACTGACTGAGGGTTGGAGTTCTCACAGTATGTGTGTTTGGAATTGCAATGTTAAGAAGTTGGAGACAACCTGGTCCCTGAATCTGGCTAATAAGTCAAACCTAACTTACTTGTCAATTTTTAGTCTAGTGAGCACCTCAATTTCAAAATGAGAAGAGTTGGTAACTGAGGAACATCACAAATATTATCCTTTGTACTCTTCATGGAGTTACATATTGACTTACACACATATGTGTAGATTTATGTTGGGTCTGCCTTCTGTCCTGTCACTGAGGTGTGAGCATGGACATTAGGAAGGACCATACACGGATAGGGAAAACACAGCCTAAGAAGTGGTCGGCCGAAGCTGGGATTCCCTAACACCTAGGTTTCCAGTTTCAGTTAGCAAACCTGCATTAAGTTGTTGTGAACAGAATGGTGGAGGTCTAAGAGCCCGAGATGACAAAGGTTGGGACAAGGAACTTCCCAACTCATGGACATCCAGGCACCAGTTGGGACAGTGTCACGGTCCACAGGCTGAGGATTGAAACTAGCTTGGGTCTGAGGAACATGGGAGTTCTCCTTTAGCTCATAGGCAAAAGTCCTTAGGAATGATTGTCTGGGAGTGCAGAGAGGCTTTCTCCATACTCCCTATGATAGTTATTGATGAAAGAAGCAGTCCTTGACTCAAAACTGTTTACTAATTAATCACCATGGGAAATGGGTTCATATTACTTCCTGAGGATGGGCAGATATTAAATAACTTTTTCAGGGAGAAATGCCCATGAATGAAAGAATATTGGCTAAACCATCAGGGTCTCTAGGTACATCATTAGCAATTAGTAGGGAGAACTCTGTTTGAGGCGATTTGACCATGAATCATGTTTCCTTATGTGGGAAATGAGGCAGGTTTTCCAGGCTTGAAATTTGACAGGGATTAGGAAGCCACCTACTGTCTCAAGTGGGTGCCCATGTACATTGTACTCTTAATACACTCAACCTACCAAGTTTCCTGGAATGGTCTACTGTACCAACTATATGCACTCTTACCTTCATGATGATAAACACAGAGTCAGATAGATAACAGACACCACAATCACATTGGTTGAAGACCTGAAGATTAGTGTACAACCATAGTTCAACAGGACATAGAGTAGGTATAGTCCAGAATAGTGTAATACTCCTTGTAGACAGAGCTCTGATTTATACTTTTTGACATGACAGTCCTTTTGAACTTTCACTCTTCACTGTCTGCCATCACCATGAAGCAAATTTCTCCTATAAACTACTTGTAGTCCTCCCTCGATTTGTCCTTCCAATTGGCTCCTGAGTCCTATCTATTCCCTTCCCTTAAAAATCTTTTATTTCAATGGTCTCACTGATACAAACCTAAATAGAAGTGTAGGTAACTGTTTCAAATGGTTTCTAAAATTCCTGAATAAATATTTGTGTTGTGCATAAAAGCAAGAAAAGTATGAAGTGGCATGCCCAGAGGCAAGCATCTCTTCTCTGAAAATCAAGATGAAAAATAATCTGGGAATAGACCAAGAAAGCACATAAAGAAAAAGCATAATAATATTACAAGTGAGATAAAGGTCAGTGGATCTTAAAATGTCAAGTGACAAAGTATAACCTTCCATCAAGGTTATAGTTAGTGTAACTTAGCTGCTGCCAAGGTTTGAAAACTGTCTGGATTCATGTACATTTTTGGTCTCATGGTGCCAGTTTAATAGCAATTTCTTCAAGTTTGTATTAATATCACTATAAATGTCAATCAGCATTTTAAGTGGCATATAAAATGTCAGATATATTATATATATTCTGAGCACAATAATTATGCTTTAGCACTAAAAATGTGCAGATTGTAAATGATCTTGCTTCTCTATATATTTAATACATTTTACTAAATATATGTGAGATAAAATACAGGTCCCCACACACACAGGGAGGAGTGGGGATGGAGAGAGTGAGAAGAACCACGCTAATAGAAAAAGGCACTGTCCTTGACTCCTATTTGGGTTCCATGAGGCCTCTCTGTGGGAAAGAACTTGCTATACAAACAAGCATAAGACCTGAGTTCAAGTCCTCTGTACCCATGCAAAAATTCGGGTATTATAATACACATCTATGACTTCAGTGCTGAAATAGGGAGCTAGGAGGAGCCCTGAAGTTCTGTAGCCAGCTACTCTCGGAAATTGAGTAAGCTCCAATACAGTGAGAGATTCTACCTCAGTAAGAAATGTACAGAGCTATAGAAGACAACCTATGACTTTTTTTTTGTTACTCTTTTTTTTTATTATTATTATTATTAACTTGAGTATTTCTTATGTACATTTCGAGTGTTATTCCCTTTCCCGGTTTCCGGGCAAACATCCCCTTCCCTCCCCCCCTTCCTTATGGGTGTTCCCCTCCCCACCCTCCCCCCATTGCTGCCCTCCCCCCGACAGTCTAGTTCACTGGGGGTTCAGTCTTAGCAGGACCCAGGGCTTCCCCTTCCATTGGTGCTCTTACTAGGATATTCATTGCTACCTACGAGGTCAGAGTCCAGGGTCAGTCCATGTATAGTCTTTAGGTAGTGGCTTAGTCCCTGGAAGCTCTGGTTGCTTGGCATTGTTGTACATATGGGGTCTCAAGCCCCTTCAAGCTCTTCCAGTTCTTTCTCTGATTCCTTCAACGGGGGTCCCGTTCTCAGTTCAGTGGTTTGCTGCTGGCATTCGCCTCTGTATTTGCTGTATTCTGGCTGTGTCTCTCAGGATCGATCTACATCCGGCTCCTGTCGGTCTGCACTTCTTTGCTTCATCCATCTTGTCTAATTGGGTGGCTCTATATGTATGGGCCACATGTGGGGCAGGCTCTGAATGGGTGTTCCTTCAGTCTCTGTTTTAATCTTTGCCTCTCTCTTCCCTGCCAAGGGTATTCTTGTTCCCCTTTTAAAGAAGGAGTGAAGCATTCACATTTTGATCATCTGTCTTGAGTTTCATTTGTTCTAGGCAACTAGGGTAATTCAAGCATTTGGGCTAATAGCCACTTATCAGTGAGTGCATACCATGTATGTCTTTCTGTGATTGGGTTAGCTCACTCAGGATGATATTTTCCAGGTCCAACCATTTGCCCTACAATTTCATAAAGTCGTTGTTTTTGATAGCTGAGTAATATTCCATTGTGTAGATGTACCACATTTTCTGTATCCATTCCTCTGTTGAAGGGCATCTGGGTTCTTTCCAGCTTCTGGCTATTATAAATAAGGCTGCGATGAACATAGTGGAGCACGTGTCTTTTTTATATGTTGGGGCATCTTTTGGGTATATGCCCAAGAGAGGTATAGCTGGATCCTCAGGCAGTTCAATGTCCAATTTTCTGAGAAACCTCCAGACTGATTTCCAGAATGGTTGTACCAGTCTGCAACCCCACCAACAATGGAGGAGTGTTCCTCTTTCTCCGCATCCTCGCCAGCATTTGCTGTCACCTGAGTTTTTGATCTTAGCCATTCTCACTGGTGTGAGGTGAAATCTCAGGGTTGTTTTGATTTGCATTTCCCTGATGACTAAAGATGTTGAACATTTCTTTAGGTGTTTCTCAGCCATTCGGCATTCCTCAGCTGTGAATTCTTTGTTTAGCTCTGAACCCCATTTTTTAATAGGGTTATTTGTCTCCCTGCGGTATAACTTCTTGAGTTCTTTGTATATTTTGGATATAAGGCCTCTATCTGTTGTAGGATTGGTAAAGATCTTTTCCCAATCTGTTGGTTGCCGTTTTGTCCTGACCACAGTGTCCTTTGCCTTACAGAAGCTTTGTAGTTTTAAGAGATCCCATTTGTCGATTCTTGATCTTAGAGCATAAGCCATTGGTGTTTTGTTCAGGAAATTTTTTCCAGTGCACATGTGTTCCAGATGCTTCCCTAGTTTTTCTTCTATTAGTTTGAGTGTGTCTGGTTTGATGTGGAGGTCCTTGATCCACTTGGACTTAAGCTTTGTACAGGGTGATAAGCATGGATCGATCTGCATTCTTCTACATGTTGACCTCCAGTTGAACCAGCACCATTTGCTGAAAATGCTATCTTTTTTCCATTGGATGGTTTGGGCTCCTTTGTCAAAAAAAATCAAGTGACCATAGGTGTGTGGGTTCATTTCTGGGTCTTCAATTCTATTCCATTGGTCTATCTGTCTGTCTCTGTACCAATACCATGCAGTTTTTTATCACTATTGCTCTGTAATACTGCTTGAGTTCAGGGATAGCAATTCCCCTGAAGTCCTTTTATTGTTGAGGATAGTTTTAGCTATCCTGGGTTTTTTGTTATTCCAGATGAATTTGCAAATTGTTCTGTCTAACTCTTTGAAGAATTGGATTGGTATTTTTGATGGGGATTGCATTGAATCTGTAGATCGCTTTTGGTAAAATGGCCATTTTTACTATATTAATCCTGCCAATCCATGAGCATGGGAGATCTTTCCATCTTCTGAGGTCTTCTTCAATTTCTTTCTTCAGAGTCTTGAAGTTCTTGTTGTACAAATCTTTTACTTGCTTGGTTAAAGTCACACCGAGTAACTTTATATTATTTGGGTCTATTATGAAGGGTGTCGTTTCCCTAATTTCTTTCTCGGCTTGTTTCTCTTTTGTGTAGAGGAAGGCTACTGATTTATTTGAGTTAATTTTATACCCAGCCACTTTGCTGAAGTTGTTTATCAGCTTTAGTAGTTCTCTGGTGGAACTTTTGGGATCACTTAAATATACTATCATATCATCTGCAAATAGTGATAATTTGACTTCTTCTTTTCCGATCTGTATCCCTTGACCTCCTTTTGTTGTCTGATTGCTCTGGCTAGAACTTCAAGAACTATATTGAATAAGTAGGGAGAGAGTGGGCAGCCTTGTCTAGTCCCTGATTTTAGTGGGATTGCTTCAAGTTTCTCTCCATTTAGTTTAATGTTAGCCACTGGTTTGCTGTATATGGCTTTTACTATGTTTAGGTATGGGCCTTGGATTCCTATTCTTTCCAGGACTTTTATCATGAAGGGGTGTTGAATTTTGTCAAATGCTTTCTCAGCATCTAATGAAATGATCATGTGGTTTTGTTCTTTCAGTTTGTTTATATAATGGATCACGTTGATGGTTTTCCGTATATTTACCATCCCTGCATGCCTGGGATGAAGCCTACTTGATCATGGTGGATGATTGTTTTGATGTGCTCTTGGATTCGGTTTGCCAGAATTTTGTTGAGTATTTTTGCGTCGATGTTCATAAGGGAAATTGGTCTGAAGTTCTCTTTCTTTGTTGGGTCTTTGTGTGGTTTAGGTATAAGAGTAATTGTGGCTTCATAGAAGGAGTTCGGTAGTGCTCCATCTGTTTCAATTTTGTGGAATAGTTTGAATAATATTGGTACGAGGTCTTCTATGAAGGTCTGATAGAATTCTGCACTAAACCCGTCTGGACCTGGGCTCTTTTTGGTTGGGAGACCTTTAATGACTGCTTCTATTTCCTTAGGAGTTATGGGGTTGTTTAACTGGTTTATCTGTTCCTGATTTAACTTCGGTACCTGGTATCTGTCTAGGAAATTGTCCATTTCCTGCAGATTTTCAAGTTCTGTTGAGTATAGGCTTTTATAGTAAGATCTGATGATTTTTTGAATTTCCTCTGAATCTGTAGTTATGTCTCCCTTTTCATTTCTGATTTTGTTAATTTGGACACGCTCTCTGTGTCCTCTCGTTAGTCTGGCTAGGGGTTTATCTATCTTGTTGATTTTCTCAAAGAACCAACTTTTGGTTCTGTTGATTCTTTCTATGGTCCTTTTTGTTTCTACTTGGTTGATTTCAGCTCTGAGTTTGATTATTTCCTGCCTTCTACTTCTCCTGGGTGTATTTGCTTCTTTTTGTTCTAGAGCTTTTAGGTGTGCTGTCAAGCTGCTGACATATGCTCTTTCCTGTTTCTTTCTGCAGGCACTCAGCGCTATGAGTTTTCCTCTTAGCACAGCTTTCATCGTTTCCCATAAGTTTGGGTATGTTGTACCTTCATTTTAATTAAATTCTAAAAAGTTTTTAATTTCTTTCTTTATTTCTTCCTTGACCAGGTTATCATTGAGTAGAGCATTGTTCAATTTCCACGTATATGTGGGCATTCTTCCCTTATTGTTATTGAAGACCAGCTTTAGGCCGTGGTGGTCCGATAGCACGCATGGGATTATTTCTATCTTTCTGTACCTGTTGAGGCCCGTTTTTTGACCAATTATATGGTCAATTTTGGAGAAAGTACCATGAGGAGCTGAGAAGAAGGTATATCCTTTTGCATTAGGGTAGAACGTTCTATAAATATCCGTTAAGTCCATTTGGCTCATGACTTCTCTTAGTCTGTCTACGTCTCTGTTTAATTTCTGTTTCCATGATCTGTCCATTGATGAGAGTGGGGTGTTGAAGTCTCCTACTATTATTGTGTGAGGTGCAATATGTGTTTTGAGCTTTAGTAAGGTTTCTTTTACGTATGTAGGTGCCCTTGTATTTGGGGCATAGATATTTAGGATTGAGAGTTCATCTTGGTGGATATTTCCTTTGATAAATATAAAGTGTCCTTCCTTATCTTTTTTGATGACTTTTAGTTGAAAATTGACTTTATTTGATATTAGAATGGCTACTCCAGCTTGCTTCTTCCGACCATTTGCCTGGAAAGTTGTTTTCCAGCCTTTCACTCTGAGGTAGTGTCTGTCTTTGTCTCTGAGGTGTGTTTCCTGTAGGCAGCAGAATGCAGGGTCCTCGTTGCGTATCCAGTTTGTTAATCTATGTCTTTTTATTGGGGATTTGAGGCCATTGATGTTGAGAGATATTAAGGAATAGTGATTATTGCTTCCTGTTATATTCATACTTGGATGTGTTATGTTTGTGTGCTTTTCTTCTCTTTGTTTTGTTGCCAAGACGATTAGTTTCTTGCCTCTTCTTGGGTATAGCTTGCCTCCTTATGTTGGGCTTTACCATTTATTATCCTTTGTAGCGCTGGATTTGTAGAAAGATATTGTGTAAATTTGGTTTTGTCATGGAATATCTTGGTTTCTCCATCTATGTTAATTGAGAGTTTTGCAGGATACAGTAGCCTGGGCTGGCATTTGTGTTCTCTTAGGGTCTGAATGACATCAGTCCAGGATCTTCTGGCCTTCATAGTTTCTGGCGAAAAGTCTGGTGTGATTCTGATAGGTCTGCCTTTATATGTTACATGACTTTTTTCCCTTACTGCTTTTAATATTCTTTCTTTATTTTGTGCGTTTGGTGTTTTGACTATTATGTGACGGGAGGTGTTTCTTTTCTGGTCCAATCTATTTGGAGTTCTGTAGGCTTCTTGTATGCATATGGGTATCTCTTTTTTTAGGTTAGGGAAGTTTTCTTCTATGATTTTGTTGAAGATATGTGCTGGTCCTTTGAGCTGGGAGTCTTCACTCTCTTCTATACCTATTATCCTTAGGTTTGATCTTCTCATTGAGTCCTGGATTTCCTGTATGTTTTGGACCAGTAGCTTTTTCCGCTTTACATTATCTTTGACAGTTGAGTCAATGATTTCTATGGAATCTTCTGCTCCTGAGATTCTCTCTTCCATCTCTTGTATTCTGTTGGTAAAGCTTGTATCTACAGCTCCTTGTCTCTTCTTTTGGTTTTCTATATCCAGGGTTGTTTCCCTGTGTTCTTTCTTGATTGCTTCTATTTCCATTTTTAATTCCTTCCACTGTTTGATTGTGTTTTCCTGGAATTCTTTCAGGCATTTTTGTGTCTCCTCTCTATGGGCTTCTACTTGTTTATTTATGTTTTCCTGGAATTCTTTCAGGCATTTTTGCGATTCCTCTCTGTAGGCTTCTACTTGTTCTCTAAGGTAGTTCATCATGTCTTTCTTGAAGTTCTCCAGCATCATGGTCAAATATGATTTTGAATCTAGATCTTGCTTTTCTGGTGTGTTTGGATATTCCATGTTTGTTTTGATGGGAGAATTGGGCTCCGATGGTGCCATGTAGTCTTGGTTTCTGTTGCTTGTGTTCCTGCGCTTGCCTCTCGCCATCAGATTATCTCTAGTGTTACTTTGTTCTGCTATTTCTGACAGTGGCTAAACTGTCCTATAGGTCTGTGTGTCAGGAGTGCTGTAGACCTGTTTTCCTCTCTTTCAGTCAGTTATGGGGACAGAGTGTTCTGCTTTCGGGCCTGTAGTTTTTCCTTTCTACAGGTTTTCAGCTGTTCTTGTGGACCTGTGCCTTGAGTTCACCAGGCAGGTCACTTGCAGCAGATAAGTTAGTCTTACCTGTGGTCCCGAGGCTCAAGATCGCTCGCGGGGTTCTGCCCACGGGCTCTCCGCGGTGGCAGCAACCAGGAAGATCTGCGCCGCCTCTTCCGGGGGCCTCCGTGCACCAGGGTTCCAGATGGCCTCCGGTGTTTTCCTCTGGAATCAGTAATGTGTGCAGAGAGCAGTCTCTTCTGGTTTCGCAGGCGTGTCTGCCTCTCTGAAGGTTTAGCTCTCCCTCCCACGGGATTTGGGTGCAGAGAACTGTTTATCCGGTCTGTTTCCTTCAGGTTCCGGTGGTGTCTCAGGCAGGGCTCCTGCTGCTCCTGGGCCCTCCCCCACAGGAACCCAGAGGCCTTGTACAGTTTCCTCTTGGGTCAGGGATGTGGGCAGGGGTGGGCAGTGTTGGTGGTCTCTTCCGCTCTGCAGCCTCAGGAGTGCCCACCTGACCAGGCGGTAAGGTATCTCTCCCACGGGTTCTGGGAGCAGAGAGCTGCTGCGGGCCGGGCCAACCTATGACTTTTATACACATAAAAAATGTGTAAAATAAAAATTTAAAGTATGTATCAGCTACGTATTTTGCAACTATTTTTAGTTTTAATTGGTAGTTTTCTTGCTGTAGTATTTGGTATACAGCCCTTTGATTTTTCTTAGTTATCACTGTTCTGATCTTGGTAATGAGAAAATTGTGTGTTCGGTGACCTAAATGATACTTCTGAGGTCGCACAGTAATTGAGGGTCACAGACAAGATTTTAAATAAATATTTTCTACTTCTCAAATGCAAGCTGTTCCTGATACATACACAGGACTGCTGGATGTCAGTAAATTAATGTTAATTATCTCTGATTTGAGATGAATAATTTCAGTCTTTATAACAAACAACGGAATGTGTACTGTACAAATATTTTACATTTTTCTTCCATGTTCTAGTGTTATAATTTGAAAATGAAATTCTACCATAACATCAGCTACTTGAAAACTCTGTTCATAATTGATGGTAGTGGTGGGTGCCTACTAGAATCTGTAGAAGCTAGAGGTTGGCGACATGAAAGAATGACTTTGTGTTGGACTTACGCCTGATTGTCCACTCTTCCTTTCTGTTCATTCTCTGCTTTCTCTCAGCAGATACAGCTTGACAAACATTCTCTCAGCAGACACAGCTTGACAACCATCTCATCTTCATACAATCCTTTCCAACTATAATATACCGCATTCTTTAAATTGTGAGCCAACAAAAGCTTTCCACCTTTAAGGTGCTTCTTGTTGTACACCAAGGAAAATGACCAAACTTTCAAGCCCTTTAAGAAAGAAAGTAAATTCAATACATGTGGACATTTTTTTTTCTTTTTTCTTACAAAACTGACAGGTGGGCTTATAGATCTGCAATGATGAGAATTTCTAAAATTCTTACATACTAATTCAATCCATTTTTTTTCTCATTGACCTCTGTTCTCGTCCCTGTGTTGAACTCAGAAGAATGTGGAACAATAAATGTAGCGTTCTTTCTCAAATGACTGAAATGCCGACTACTTCCCATGACTGCTCAGCTAGAGATGTGGCAATTATAAGAAAAAAAGAACAAAAGACAGAGATATTGGTAGAACTTCAGAAACCTATAACAATTACACAACCCAAGGTATTGCGCTTCTCAATCTTTTTATTGCAGCAACACTTTAATACAGTTCCTTATGTTGTTGTGAAATTCAACCCTAAAATCATTTCACTACTAATTTGACAAATATTAAGATTTGTAATATAAACCCCTCATATGCAGGATAACTAATGTATGATTCCTAATAACTTCATAACACACAGGTTGAGAAACATTTTCTTAGAGCAAAGAAAGAAACACTTCATGTTTCCCATTGGTTGAAAGAACCCTACATACAGAAATAATGGGAGTGAAAATAAATAATACATATTGAACAACTAGGGTAGCTGAGTTCAAACTAATGAAGGGAACACGAGGAAGTATGTCATTATCTTACGTCATTCCTTTTGTTAGAATAAAATTCCTTATAATATATTTTATGAGGAACAACGTTCATTTTCATAATTCTGAAAGCTGTTAAAATCAAGTCCAAAGTAATATCAGACTTGATGTTTGATAGTTGTTACTCAGTAGAATGCCTCGTACTTTGAATTTGACATAATTGCCGGAGCACAAATGTATGAAAGGGGTTTCTTGACTTTCTAAAAAGGAATCTCTCCTTATTATCTTAACAACCTCGCAATGGCCCCATTTTTAATCCCATCAGTGTGAAAGTTAATTTCTAGCATCTGAATATAGTAAAAACAGGAGCTATAAGGCTGTGTTAAACAAGAGTTTGAAGAGAATGAACTTCATAAGAGTGGCTTAAATAATACTCCATAATAAATGAAATACAAGGATAATACCTAATACTAATTGTGACCTCAGTCAACCCTTGGTTGGCTAGAGATTGAATAGAGCCAGCAGAGGAACTGTAGAGGAACTAAGAAGGAATGATAGCAGTGTGTAGAGATATTTCTGCCAATCAGAGCAATCAGGAACTTTGAATTCCTCTTTCATTTTTCTATGTGAATGATATGTCTGAGTGCATGATTCTTTACGGCAGTAGAATGTGGTACATGGATCTATGTCTTTCTCTCCCCAATAACAGAAAATTTTCTCTTATATAGTTGTCCTCCCTAAAGTAAAATTCCATATATTCAGAAAAGGAAGATGAAAAATTTGAGTGAAAGAAATCCCTTTAATAACTTTCTAAAAATGTTGAATTATCCACTTCAGGGAGAAGACAGAAGAATGAACAATACCAATTATGACTTCTATTCTAGTTAGCTTTTCCTGTTTATCTGGCTAAAGGATATTGTCATTTCAGAAGACACAAACAACACTGTCCAGATCAGATTATCCTGTGGATAAGTGTGTGGGGATTGTCATGATTACTTTTTGATTGAGGAGGATCCAGCCAACTCTGAGTAGTACAATTTCTGGGTAGTGATTCTTTACTATATATGAAGACTCAATGATGATGTGCAAATAAGCCAACATGATTTATCCCTTCATAGTTTCTACTCATGCTCACCCTGTGACTGCACTCAGTGATATGCTGTATCTACAATTTTAAGCCAAATTAAGTTTTTCCTTATCTACGTCAAGGTAGTTTACCACAGCATCAGAAATAATAGACATTATTTACATAGAACAGCTGCCTAAACAATGAGGTGAGTTGTAAAAATTGAAGATAAACAGAACAACCATCATTTTGTACTTTTATTAGAGTCATAATATGACTCTATTATGGCTTATTTATGTAGTACATTAGAGTAGTACATATATATTATTTACTAGAGTCTTTAAACTTGAATTTACAGCAATTTGAATTACGTATATTATTGTAGATTGTAGTTCTTCCAAACAAACTAACAAAGTTCCAATCACAAAGATAAAATTAAGCAGAATAATTGCCAGCATTTTATGGAGAGAATGAGGAATGCTTTGTAACTGGAATCTTATGGAATACATGAAATAAAGTGTATCTGCTTTGTGCGTAAGAGCAGACTTTCTGTTTCCATATGGCTAATATTAACTCTGATGTGATCAACAATAAATACACAGTACTGGTGCTTTTGTTTATTGTTTATAGTATCTCCCTGCTCTGTACCTACAAGGTACAGAACATGTAAGAGATTCATCTTTTTTGCTCCTATGCCCCAAATAAGCTAATTGGTTACAAATGTTGATAATGCTTTGTTGTTATTAATTTCAATTATCTAAATTGTAACATTATTGTAGGCACTGTATGATTTCCCTGAGGATATTTTAAACCGTGTAAGAACTCCCTTTACTTCTTCGAATCTAACATTGAAGTGCATTAGAATACTGTTGGTTTTCCTTCCTGTTTTCTCATCTATATTGGGAAATGTTTTTATATGAGGAAGTACATAGCTAAATTTCTCGTTTCATGGAAGAAATGGTCCCTGTTTCATCAGTTTGGATTTTTAAAATTATCATTATTTGAAAGACCTGAATTGAAATAATTTTAATATATCATTGTCAGGGACTGGACGTCTGAACTAAGCAAAGCTAGAGCCCTGCCCTGAGCAGATTCCTGAGAAGGGCTTGACCTTTTAAAGAACTTGTCCGCTGAAGACTATTGCCTCTTTGTCTAAGGAGGATATCTTGCAGTTTAATGATTGACCTTATGTTCTTGGGCACTTCCCAGTACTACCCCCTCCCCCCGCCTTAAGCTTCAGTTTCTGCTTCAATTCCTGCTTCAGAGCTTTAAATGCTGTACATTCCTCTCAATAAACGAGACCTTGACAACAGAACCTTGCTTGGTCTCCATCTCCCCCCCCCTTGACCCTCAGGTAGAGCCTCTTCGGGGCCCTGAATAACTGGACCTGCTGGACAGGTCAAGTTGCACCCAAACAGGGACCCGAAGCATGGCCAACTACCGGAAGATGGAGACAGGAGATCCTCGGAAAAACTGAGGACTCTTCAGGCCGCATGGCTTGTGCTTCTCTGGAGAGGAAGTAAGACAGGGCCCCAAAATACTTCTCGTCCCATTGTCAGGTGTAAGGTATTGTCTAAGGAAGCTTGTTTCATAGGAGAGATCAGGCGCTCACTCAGAGATAGAGGAATAAGAGTTAAGAAAAAGGATCTCATTAATTTTTTTTTTTTTTTTTTTTTTTTCTTTGTGTCAGAAACTTGTCTTGGTTTTTTACTAAAGGACCAGAAATTAGCTCCCATAATTGGGACAAGGTTGGAAAGTGTTGAAATGACTTATTGTAAGAAAAAGGATCCCAGGTGGTTCTGATTCAGGAAATAACGTCTGTGTCTTTGTGTCTTTGTGTTTTGTCCCAGCTAAACTCTGGGTCTGTATTTGCTACTCTGGGTCTGTATTTGCTACTCTGGGTCTGTATTTGCTTGCGAGTTCTGGAGTTCTGGTTTTGCAGTTGCTCCCATCTGGGGCAGAGAGTGAGGCTCATGTCTCAGAGAGACGCAAATGTGAGCGGTAGATGTGCCAGGGGCTCACCGATTGTGCTGCCCTGGGAGATGTATCAGGAGGTGAGAAGGGACCCAGGGATGCCTGGGAGATTTCTGTCTTGGTGCCAGTGAGGATTCGGTGATTCTCATGGATTGGAGAAAAGACCTGCCTTTCTGACCGTCTGTATTTCCAGAGTGGTCTTTGTCTGTGTGTCTTAGGTCTTAGTTTTGTGTTACTCGTGACTTTGACAATGGGAAGATTCTGGTTAGGAAGGAGGAGTGATGTGGAACCCACTCCCCTTCATCAGTCTTTGGTGAGCTCATGGAAGCTCCCATCTGAATCAGTTCAGTTTTGTGACAATCTTGCAGCAGCCGCTTGTTTTTTGTTTTTGTGCGCACTTTTCTTTTTTTTTTTTTTTTTTTTTTGTCTGTTAATCTTTTGATTTTCTTTCTGTGTGACTGAATGCTATTTGCCCTCTTCGCTGGACCTCTATTTTATGGACTCTCTTCTTGTTTTCTCACCATCCCACTTGAGATGCTTGTTAGTAGCTCTTACAGGAAATCTATAATGCTTACTTGAGGAATGTGCTTTAGAAACAAGAATTTCATGTTTGCCCTAGGTTCCTTCAGGATAGGTGTGGGGATAGACTTGATTTCTATTGCAAATATAGTAACATTGCATATGATAGTACTCCTAACACTTCTTGGGACTGTGCCTCAGGGATCACAACCTGTATAAGTTTAGAAGTTCTAAAACGCAATCATGACCTTTGTGTGTAGGTTCAGATAGTGTCCAGATTGGAATCCTGATGCTTAAGACTTATTAAGATACAAAAGAGAGTTGAGAATTACTTAGGCCTATCTGAAGGTGCTGCAAGGTCAGCTACAAGGACATCTGCTGTTGCCCTGCAACACAAGGCTTATGGAGAATTCAGAATTGCCATTGACATAGATATAGAAAGAGTAAAAAAGACTTGTTAGCTGACCTCCAAGAATCCCTAACCCCCTCTCAGAGATAGTCCTTCAGAATAAAAGAAGATTAATTAGACCTGATATTCCTTAAAGAAGGAGGTCTGTGTGCTACACTAAAGGAAAAATGTTGCTTCTATGTAGACCATTCAGTTGTAATTAAAGACTCTGTGAGTAAACTTTAAAAAAGTTTAGACAAAAGACAGAGAGACAGAGACCATCAGGGATGGTTCGAGAGCTGGTATAGTAGATCTCCTTGGATGACTACTCTGATATCTTCCCTTATGGGACCCTTCTTAATTTTGCTTTTGTTTCTAATTATAAGTCCATATGTGTTAAATAAGCTAGTTACCTTCATGATAGAAAGAGTATGTGCTGTTCAGATTTTGATGTTATGTCAGCAATTTCATGTTTTAATTCAGTTGTATGATTAGAAATAGCCACTAGAAGAAGTGGGGAATGAAAGGTAGAAGTTTTAAGGTTGCCTCACCCACAAGAAAAATGTTCTGAGTAGAAAAAAAAAAAAAAAAAAACTGGTTAGGGCCTGGAATTGTATGTTCCAGGAAGCTTCTCCTAGGACCATAGAATGGGTAATTTACATCAGCCGGTTCAACAACTCTCTCCCAGGAAGTAGCTGACCATAAAGTTAGAATAAAATCTTAGAGAACAATTTTGAGAAGCAGGAAGCTTCTCCCAGGAACTAGCAAACCATAAAGTTAATCTTGAGAAACAGGCAGTTCCTCCTTGTGATTTTTCACTGGTATTCTCGACATTTTCCAATGATGTCCTTCCTACCCCCTTTTCCCCAACAGCAGTTTTTTTGGCAGAAATATCCTCTTTACTGGATACATTTACCTGTCTTCTTAACTAGGGTCCTTTCTACCTATCCTTTGCTGGTGGCACAAATCATCCGTCTTGGAAGAGAACAGTCCCATAAGCTCTTTGGAAGTGAACCAATGCTATAATATTACTCGATAGCCCCTCCCAGATCTCTTGGATCAGTCAACGTGCAGATGAATGGACAATTAGCTGCATTGCCTTTCAGGGTAAGAGAGATAATCATTACCCCTCAGATAAGTTGATACTTTTTTTCTCAAAATTACAGTCCCAGTGGTCTTTCCAAAGGTAACACGTGATGGCCCTATGTTGGGAGTTCACCTTGTCTTTACAGATGACTCCTCTAATGGACAAAGAGAGAACCCATCACTGCCGTGACTCTTGCAGTACTCTTAGGCTTGTCAGCTGTGGGGACGGAAACTGGGATTGCCTCCCTGATCACCTCCCAACAGAGTTATCATCAGCTCAGTGCCGCCATAAACAGGGACATCAGTAAGCTTCAACAAGGAATAACCTATCTTAAAGACTCAGTCGCTTCATTGGCTGAGGTTGTTCTACAAATAGAAGGGGATTAGATCTTCTCTTTCTACAACAGGGAGGGAGGGCTCTGTGCGGCCCTCAAGGAGGAATGTTGCTTTATGCTGATAAGACAGGATTAGTAGAAAACAGCCTACACAAGTTAGAGAAAGTCTACAAAAGAGACAAAGAGAAAGAGGAAAGAGTGAAGCCTGGTATAAAAACTGTTTTTTCTGCCTCTCCGCTGTTCACCACACTTCTACCCAGTATCCTGCGTCCCTTTATAGTACTCCTGCTGCTTGTCTCCTTTGGTCCATGGGTGATTAGAAAGTTAACTGATTTTATCAAGGCGGTAGATTCAGCTACCAAGCAGATCTCAGTCCATTATCACCGCCTCCATTGTGAGGAGGCTGAGAAAACCGTGTGTGTGTGTGTGTGTGTGTGTGTGTGTGTGTGTGTGTAATACTGTGTGTGTGTGTGTGTGTGTGTGTGTGTAATACTGTGTGTGTGTGTGTGTGTGTGTGTGTGTGTGTGTAATACTTTCCTTGGGTCGCCCACAGCTGGCCGAGACTTCTCCAGCCTAAATACAGCCTGTAACTCAGGCAGGAAAATCAGTCGCTGGTGGAAGCGTCAATGACAATAATATGGTGCCACATATCAGGTGCACACCTCACCGCTGTGAAGTAACCTTATGACGGGATTAGCACGGGTCCATGATCTGTGTTGCCCACTCTCACAAAACACATGTATAGACCAGAATGGTGTATTAAAGCATAAGTTCGTTCCTAGCCATTGGGGTCCAATCCTAACTGCAAGAGTGGCTTGCCATGGCCGAGCTGGGCACTCTGTGAGGCATGTCTGATCTATCTCAGACCACTACTTCCACCCTGGCGGAAATAATGGAACCTAAGTGAGAGTGCCAGACGTGGGGGCAACCTGTGTAGACTAAGACACGGGGCTTCACCGACCAGGTTCTGGTTGTGAATGCACATCATATAGACAGAACTTCCTCCCACTGATAGTTAAGGAAAGGTGGAGATGTCGGGGACCGGATGTCCAATCTAAGCAAAGCTAGAGCTCTGCCCTGAGCAGATTCCTGAGAAGGGCTTGACCTTTTCAAAGAACTTGTCCCCGAAAGACTGTTGCCTCTTTGTCTAAGGAGGATATCTTGCAGTTTAATGATTGACCTTATGTCCTTGGGCACTTCCCACTACTCCTCCCACCCTATGCTTCAGTTCCTGCTCCAATTCCTGCTTCAGAGCTTTAAATGCTGTACATTCCTCTCAATAAACGAGACCTTGACAACAGAACGTTGCTTGGTCTCCTTCTTTTCTCCCCCGCTGGACCCTCAGGTGGTGCCTCTTCGGGACCCTGAGTAACTGGACCTGCTGGATGGGTCATATCATACCTATTATCATACCTATTCATGCATTTTCATACCTTTAAAAATAGCAAGATAATTAAAAAGCCAAGATTAATCTTTCTGCTTTCTGGCATTATAAGCAATATGCTCAGTTCCCTTACACTCCTGCTAACACAAATGAGTCATTATAACCGCCACACTTTCTCCACCTTGAAGGAGTCATTTTTTAATCTGTGAGCCAAAGGAATCTCTTTTTTTCTTAAGTATTTTTGGCTTAGCAATAGTACATGTAACTAATACATAATTTTTGTTTGTAGTTCCCTGGTGAGTTCCGAGGCATGACTAATTCCTTCCAGGTATGTTATAGCTACTTATCATCTCAGAGAAATTAAGTAAATTATTAAAAAACTATCACAGAAAATAGTAATTAGAATACAAACCTTGGTTTATCTAATTGAGAAGTAATTTATTTACTAAAATGAATCTAATCAAGGCATGTTTTAGTTGGCTCTAACTTCAGCTGGTTTTGTTGATTGACAAGATAGTATTTACTTTTCCAGAGCTGTCTTCCTCTAAGATTTGAATCAACCATGAAACACAAGGGTCATAGTTCCTGAGTAATAAATGGTTTGGCCTTCTCTGATTATTTGGTTATTTAATGATAACCAACATTAATCATGATCTCTGATGGTTATAATCTAAGATTTTTTTTTGTACTGAGGAGTAAATCTAGGATCTTGTTTATGCTAACCAACTTCTCAGTCCTGAGCTTCATCTACAGCTCTCCTCTTTTTTTTTTTTTTTTTTTTTTTTGGTTCTTTTTTTCCGGAGCTGGGGACCAAACCCAGGGCCTTGCGCTTCCTAGGAAAGCGCTCTACCACTGAGCTAAATCTCCAACCCCTACAGCTCTCTTTTAAATATTTTATTTTGTTTTTTTTCAGATATGGCCTCTTTATGTTGTCCAACCTTTTTTTGAATTAATTCTTGTAAACTAGACATACTTTAACTTACCATTGCTTCATCCTTAAATGTAGTTGGTATTACAGGTGTGTGCCATAAACCAAACTTCTAAGGTTTAATAGGCTCATCAAATAGTTAGGATGTTCTTAAAAATTTATGAAGTTGTGTGTTTGTGTGGCTTTTGGGGTGATATGAAATAAGGAGCTCCCGTATATTCCCTTTGAGGTGAAGGAATTAATTAAGAACAATGTTGGGGTTGGGGATTTGGCTCAGTGGTAGAGGGCTTGCCTAGCAAGGGCAAGGCCCTGGGTTCAGTCCCCAGCTCTGAAAAAAAAAAGAAAAGAAAAATATCAAATCTCCAGAAGGAGCCATTCGTGAAATCTAACATACAGGAAGTAGTTGCCAACCATAAATAATAAGCTTAGGGCTAGGGCTATGCTCAGAAATTAAAAGGAATATCTTGTTTTGCATAGGGCTAATTTCATTTAACAGCATCCATATGGTGGCTTATATTACCTACAATTCTAGTTCTAGAGAATCCAATTCTATCTTCTCATCTTTAAGAACACCAGGCCTGAAATTGGTTACTGTACATACAGAAAATCAAATATGCATAAATATAAAGTAAATCATTAAAAATGAAGCTTTCATCCAATCACAGGATGCCTTAGAGAATATATGCCTCTGCTTGAAAAAGACCTGAACCGTGATACAGTAATCCCAGGAGTAAGCTTGTCAAAAAAGCTGAGAGAAGTTGGTAATACCTCACAATGTTCCTAGGAACATACATTTGTGCCTTGGTTATAATCAATTCTGAGCCACCCTAAATACAATCATTATTCCATGGGAAGAGATCCAGGACTGAATAAAAGGGTCCAAGTGAGGTGAGCACTAGCATTCACCCCTCTCTGCTTCTTGATTATGGATGCCACATGAACAGATGACTCATGTTTCTGCTCCTGTGCCATCCCCACTGTGATGGACATTACCTTAGCACTGAGAATCAAAAGAAACTTTTGTCCTAACGTTGATTTGCTCAAGTAATTTATTCCTGCAGTGTAGAAGTAATTCATATTGCTCTCAAAGCCAGAACCATGTTCTCTGATGGCATTAACTGAACAGCTTAATACACACATACTAGCTAGACCATTCAGCATTGTAAATTAGTCACTTTGCTTCCATTTATATAGGTCACATTTCTTTTCACTTTTGTTTTTATTAAAGCACTACATTTTTGTCTTATTTTGTTTTTATTTTTGTTGTTGTTGCTGAGACAATGTTTCAACTTGAATGCTCTACATAGACAAGGATGATTTTGAATTTCTGATTTTCCTGACTACTTGATGAGCACTGGGACTACAGACATGTGCCACTGAACCAGTTTTTATGCAATGCTGGGGATCACACCCTAGAACTTGTGCAAAGACAAAGATTCTATCAACTGAGCCATATCCCCAACTTCAAATTGACTGCTTACAAATTAGAATGTGACATTTTCTGGCTAAGATCAAAAACTCAGGTGACAGCAAATGCTGGTGAGGATGTGGAGAAAGAGGAACACTTCTCCACTGTTGGTGGGATTGCAGACTGGTACAACCATTCTGGAAATCAGTCTGGAGGTTCCTCAGAAAATTGGACATTGAACTGCCTGAGGATCCCGCTATACCTCTCTTGGGCATATATCCAAAATATGCCCCAACATATAAAAAAGACACGTGCTCCACTATGTTCATAGCAGCCTTATTTATAATAGCCAGAAGCTGGAAAGAACCCAGATGCCCTTCAACAGAGGGCATACAGAAAATGTGGTACATCTACACAATGGAATATTACTCAGCTATCAAAAACAATGACTTTATGAAATTCATAGGCAAATGGTTGGAACTGGAAAATATCATCCTGAGTGAGGTAACCCAATCACAGAAAAACACACATGATATGCACTCATTGATAAGTGGCTATTAGCCCAAATGCTTGAATTACCCTAGATGCCTAGAACAAATGAAACTCAAGACGGATGATCAAAATGTGAATGCTTCACTCCTTCTTTAAAAGGGGAACAAGAATACCCTTGGCAGGGAATAGAGAGGCAAAGATTAAAACAGACACAGAAGGAACACCCATTCAGAGCCTGCCCCACATGTGGCCCATACATATATAGCCATCCAATTAGACAAGATGGATGAAGCAAATAAGTGCAGGCAGACAGGAGCCGGATGTAGATCGCTCCTGAGAGACACAGACAGAATACAGCAAATACAGAGGCGAATGCCAGCAGCAAACCACTGAACTGAGAACAGGACCCCCGTTGAAGGAATCAGAGAAAGGACTGGAAGAGCTTGAAGGGGCTCGAGACCCCATATGTACAACAATGCCAAGCAACCAGAGCTTCCAGGGACTAAGCCACTACCTAAAGACTATACATGGACTGACCCTGGACTCTGACCTCATAGGTAGCAATGAATATCCTAGTAAGAGAACCAGTGGAAGGGGAAGCCCTTGGTCCTG
Organism: Rattus rattus; assembly: GCF_011064425.1. Lineage (NCBI taxonomy): Eukaryota > Metazoa > Chordata > Mammalia > Rodentia > Muridae > Rattus > Rattus rattus. The sequence continues at coordinate 83,609,732 of NC_046163.1, read as the reverse complement.
CTAAGACTGAACCCCCAGTGAATGTGATGGTTGGAGGGAGGGCGGCAATGTGGGGAGGATGGGGAGGGGAACACCCATAAAGAAGTGGAGGGGGAGGGATTAGGGGGATGTTTGCCCGGAAACCGGGAAAGGGAATAACATTCGAAATGTAAATAAGAAATATTCAAGTTAATAATAAAAAAAAAAAAAGAATGTGACATATTCTTCCTTGAAGCACCACTAATTCAGAATGGAAATAAGAGTGGGACAGCCAACCTATGACAGTATCAGGCATGATAAAATCTCAGTAAACACAGAGGTGTAAATTTTTCTAAGGTAGCTATCAAGAGCCAAGTAATATAGACATCAACCACAATGCACATTCTAAACAGGAAGCTGGAGATCTGTGAAAATGAGGTCTCACCATCAATGTAGTCTTGATGGTCCACTACAGTTATGTTATCAAAATGAAGATCATTTATAGCAAAACAAGTAGGAAGAACTCATATTTATTATAGAAGATATATTTACATCAAACAAACAGAGAAAGAGGGGCTGGGCTTTTGGATACTTTTACTTACTCTAATAGGAAAAATGCTATATTTAGTCACCTTCAAATTCTTTCCCTTGGAAAGATCTTTCTCTTGATGCTGCCTTAATCAGAGTTTATTAGAGGATCTGTTGACTGTCTTCTGGGACTGGGTAATTCTATGTCTCATTTACATGCATGTTATCAGCTTGTTCAAGACCATATAGCAATATTATATTTTTCAGGGTTTCTTAAAATTAAACAAAAGATAGTGATTGCTACATACCAGCATTTGGTGAACCTTTTACTGTATAGAAAAAGTTCTCACCCCAGATAACAAATCATGCCAGATTAAAGTTATGATTAAACAAATATCAAAGTTAATGAAGCAATTGGTTTTGGCAGAGTTAGCTGCAAGAACATAGGTGGGGGTTACTTCCAAGACCAGGATGTGTCAAAGACAACTCTATCAAAATGAAGCCCTCCAAACATTGATTGCTGGGCATGGAACATGCATCCCTGTCACTCTCTGAAGACATGTGGGTAGCTTGGTATGATGGAGAGTCTCTGTGCAGCTCAGAAAGTCAAAAATTTCTCCCCTGTCTTTTGCTTATTGCTTCTATAATCAGGAAAGGGATGCTAATGAGTTTTCAAAGTTTCAGCTTTTCTACTTAAGTAATATTTGCTACCTCTTGCATCTGATGTACCTCCCTCTCCTTACTTGAGAGAATGTTTATATTCAGATGGTATTGTCATAAAACAGATAACAAAAGGGAAGTGTTGTCCATTAATGTGTCATTATTTTATACACATACTAAGATTGTTAAATATGGTAGTTAAAAAAATAAATTCAACACAAATTAAAAAAAAAAACATAAACTCATTTGTGTATCTATATGTTATACCTATGTATGGATATGTATATGGAAGCCAGACATAGATGTCTTCTCAGTCGCATTAACAATTGATTTTTTTTATAGTGTGTCTCTCACTGAACCTAAAGCTCATTAACTTAGTTTGGATGGATGTCCACTGAACTCTAAGTATCTTCCTTTCTCCACCTCTTTAGCTCTGGAATTACAAGTATATATCATCACATCTATGTATTAGGGATCTGAACCCATACTAATCTTTCATTATGAATACCTCCCCAGTCCCTAGATTCAATTGAATACTTAAGACTTTTGAGCATTTTGGGGAAAGAAGACCAGAAAGATGGCTTAGCAAATATGAACACTGGCTGTGCTTACAGGGGACGTGGATTCAGTTCATAGTAGACTTGTTGGCTAAGGACCACATGTAATCTTAGTTCCAGTGTGTCTGATGCCCTATTCTGATAACCACAGGCCCCTAACATGCACATGGAACACCTGTGTACCATGCAGTACATGAAGTAATCCCATGCACGTATAGACACATATATGAATAAATTAAAAAAAAATGAGAGTGGAAATGTTGGTATTCTGACACTAGTCCTTCAGAAATTTTTTTTTCTGTTCCCCAATGCAATCTTCTCCAGATCAGCAGCTCCTCAATTTCCCTTCAGAAAAACAAAAAAAGGAAAATGAAAAAAAAAATAAAAATAAAAAAAATAAAGGCCTCCCGGTGATGGAAACAGATGCACAGATCCACATGCAAACATTAGGTGATGCTCTAGAAATTCTGTGGAACAGAGGAAGAAAACATTGTATGAACTAGAGGAGACAAGAACAACACAGGAAAACCCACAAAATCAACTCACTTGAGCTCATAGAGGATAACAAAGTCTGAATTGCCCACCAGGAAGCCTACATGATTTTTTCCTACCTTGGTCTTCCAGTAGGGCTTCTAAAAGTGAGAGTACATGCTATCTCTGAGTCTTTGCTTCCTTTTCCCCATATGGAGTTGCCTAATTTGGCTTTAATATGAAAGGAGGTGCTTAGACTTACTGTAACTTGATATGAAGTATGCATTAATATCCAGGAAAGCCCTGCCATTTTCTGAATGGAGATGAATGAGCAATAGATGGAGTTGGATAAATGGCCAGTGAGGAGAAGCACTGAGAAAAGAGGAAGGAGGGTAAACTGTGGTTAGGAAATAAAAATAAGAAGAAGAATAAAAGTTTAGAAGGAAAAGACTAGGCAAAAACACTCTTATCAAGAATGGGTAAGGCAACCCAATATAACAACCACAAAAAAAAAGTATCAAGAGCAGATAAGTACAAAATACCCTCACACCCACTGTTACGAATTGCATGACAATAATAAGTAATAACCATAATGTGTATCCAAAGGACTTACTGCAGATACAAGCAGACTTTATAATTGGTGCTTGTACCTCTGTGAGTCACTATGACCCCTACTTAGGTCATATTTATGGGCTTTGCTCTCTTCTTTTGCCAAAATTATTCATTCCTCCAAGGCTTATAGTCTCCAAGGTGAGGGACCTGATGATCTTCAATTGTGCTTTATCTCTGTGTAATTTTTTTTTGACGGTTTCTCCATTTATTCCTACCACATGCCAGCAAGTCTTTGGTGACAATTGTGCAATCACCAACCTATGTGTGTATAAAAATGTCACTAGGGATAATTTTATTGATTTTCTTCCATCACAGATCTCAGAGATATTCAGCTGATATTTCCCGTTCATGCTGACCCACATATCATGTTGTGTTCTTTAAATTATTCGAGTCACTGATTGGCTACTCCCACAGGATATGCAGCTCCATTACACCAGAATATCTTGTAAGCAGGAAAGATTATCGTTCAATTATTTTATGGCTGAATTGGTGTCCCAGTCTAGGCCTATCACTAGAAGCCTTGGTTACGGTTACAGATAATGTCCAGTTCAGGCTCTGTATCTTGCATTACAGGCATCATGCTAAGGGTTACTCTCATATATTCCTGGGAGTTTCTGTTGCATTCAGGTTCCATCTCCCCCAAAACCACACCAAATAAATGACTCTCATTTCCCCAACCTGACCCCTCATATTCCCATTCTCACAAGACCGAACCTCATTCATGAAATCTATTCTGTTTCTTCTTGCCAAGAATATCCATGCAATCCTCCTACAGCCATGCTTGTTACTTAGTCTTTCTGTACATTGCAGTATGATTAACATTTGCTTAACAGCTAATATCTACTTATAAGTATGTATCATGTTTTTCTTTCTGGGTCTGGGTTACCTCATTTATGATGATTTTGTATTGTTCTATGCATTTGTCTACACTTTTCATATCACTGTTTTTAGCAACTGAATAATACTCCATTGTTGAAATTTACTCTCGATGCCCCATGCCCGCACCGACAGGGTACCGAGAATCAGGCAAAAGCCTGCGGGATTGAAGAAACATACACACACAGGTTATTCGTGTCAAGCCAGAAGAGGAAGGGGCTCCTGTAAATATATACTCATGTTCACCAGGTGGAAAATATCTGGAAATCACAGTTGGAAAGATCAACTACGTGCCCTGAATAAACTAGGGAAAAATCCAGGAAGGCCAGCCTAAATCTCAAAGACAAAGACCGAGAAGACAAAAGGCAGGAATGAATTGACCACCACCCAGGTGTGTCTCCCAGGTGTGTCGGTACCAGGCCAGACTGCTCCTTTGTTAGGAACAAAAGGCTTCCATATGCATCAGCAGGGCTCAGCAGGGGTCAAACCCTGCAAGAGACCCAGAAGGATCTGACATGGGGGGTGAAACATTGCATGGGACCCAGGAGGCTCAGACAAGTCCCCCTATTTTATTTTATTTTTTATTAAGCAAGTCCCCCTATAATAAGTTCAAGCAGCAGTCTGTCTTAGGTCACTTTGAGATGACAAGCTTGTTTCCCGTCATTGAAATATTCTGCCAGGCTCAGAATTTCCTGCTTTAGGTGAAGCCTGGACCCAAAGAGTTGCCCGCTGTCAGCTAACTGCTTCTCGTGAAGGCTGAGCCCAATTTGGGCAGAAGGTTTGTCTCCTATCAAGGAGAACAACACCTACTTAGTTGCTGCCCAGGACTGGAAGTGCTATTTGCACATGTGATAAGAAGCACAAGGGCCCTAGGCCAAACTCGGAGGGCCATATCACCAAGGGCTGTTATCAAGCTGCTCCCGTAATAAAATTTAGAATTCCCAATTGTCAGCAACTACTCCAGAAAGTTCACCCACTATGCTTGCCTAACAATAGATTGGGGAAGGGTAACTCTAGAAACTGCAGACAAAATGGCTGCAACAATAGCAGCGAAAATGCCAAGGTCTTTCCCAGAACAGTTTAGGATCGGCTATTCTTCTCTGGAACAACTGGCAGTCAATGGAACCATGTTTGAGATCTGCACAACCAGGGCAGAGTTCCCCAATCCACAGCAGTTTCACACAGATGGCATTTCTGTGAAACTACAGACTGCAAAATGACAACACCAGTCAAGGTGGCAAGAGCCACCAGGGGAATGAGGGGGGGCAGTGGTAACAGCTGGAGTCCAGTTTTCTCTGGCAAGCAGTGGTGCACAGAGGGTTGGGGTGCAGGCCACGGTGGGATGGGACACGCAGTAGCAGTAACAATGACTGCAGCAATGCCAAGATCTCTGTGATGACAAAAGATGAGAGGAAATCCTCCATCTTCCTCTAAAATCAAAGGAATTAGTCCAGGGACCCAAACCAGGAGAACTGAATCTTCATCCTCCCAGGATCAGCATGTCTCACCAGCCACTCAGGCAGCTGGCACACTCCTGTAGCATCCTGTAGAAAAAACACAAACATGCCCTCTTCCCCATAAAAATACCTGGACAGGATCATGTCAATATGTGGACCCTTTTACTTTACCTAGGCAGAAGTATGCCTAGTTGTAGGGTGCCGTAGACATTCAGAGTGTTCCTTGGCATCCAAATTTTAAAATTGAAATAAAAAGAGCATTATTTAAATAATAGTATAGCATACAGGGATATAACTTCCCCTTTTTACTGATTACGATATTGTTAAGATTTTATTTATTAAGGTAAGTCCTCGAGGATTAAATTGAGGACACTGAGCACTTGTATATATAAATTGACTTGTAAAACAAATTATTGTCTCCAGCATTATTGTTTTGGTGATATAAAAGAATGAGATTTTTTTGACTAATTGTTCTTATGTAAGGGCTACAATCTGCCTGGTATTGTTCACTACCCTTGTTAAGGGATCCAGGCAATTCAGTTTGAGTTCTTAAATGGCCTATAAAGGAACAGTACTTAGTGCTCTTAACCACTAAGCCATCTCTCCAGCCCCTCACGAACTTTATTTACCCAAACATAAGCATTAATTAGAAATGCCAAATCCTGTAAACATGGCCCAGATTTAACCTTACTTAGAAATCCCTGAGCTGACAGGGCAAGGCTGGGAGTTGAGAGTAAGGAAATGGAGTCTTCCTCTTTTCATGAGTGTGTGCTATCAACTCCATTATCATTTTCAAAGAGCTGTCTATGGTTTTGTTTAGTTGTCTGAGCCAAAGCACTGAAAGGACAGTGAGTTGTCAGACATTCAAACTGAAATCATGACTCACTTATTTTATATAGAAAACTTGCCTCCAATAAAGCGTTAACTAATTGTAAAATTTGAGGGTTAGAACTATCTAAAAAAAAGGAAAACTTTTTAATCAATTGTAAACCACAAGCCACACATTGGCTATCACTACATGAATTGAAAGATTGATTTTTTAACACTTAAAAAACAGCGTCTATAGCATGTAATTCAATAATCTGTGCTGAACAAGGGGAAACTCTAGAGAATAAACAAGTGGTCCAATCACATATGTAGCATTTTCATTAGATGAACCACTTATTCTATGGGTTGCATGCACAAATTTACAGTAAATACAAAAGCATGCAAAGAGTAAAATCATCAATTTTGCATGAAAAATTTGTATATGTGATAGGGCAATTACAGTATTTTGTAATAACCCATTTAATTGCTGTTTGGAATAAGATATGTTTAACCAGGTTTCTTTTTCTAAAATACTTTCAAGACTCTAGCCTACAATTCTGTATTAAGTCAACTGAAGCTTTATCTCCAATGAGGATAACAAAGACCTAAGTCCTCTGGTAAGGTGAGGTACTTAGCCAATTAACATATCCTTAGAAGCTTAAAATTAGTTTCAAATATTAAAAAGGGAATGTTGAATTTTTTTTGCAGCAACAGCTACTCCCCAAATATTAAAGCTCATTGTGAGAGTAAAAGTTTGTAGAAAAATTTCCATATACACTGAAAGATTCAATTTTCTAATTTCTTACATTGAAGAAGCAACAAAATTACATAATATAAGGCTAATAGTCATGCTTTTGTTAAAATTTTTTAATGATATCACTTCATGAGTTCTCTAAAATTATAAGCAAGCTCACAAAATATAAGCTCTGGGGATGACACGTATCTCACAGAGGAGACAGAGTCGACCCCGAGCCCAATTAGGGGAAGGGATTTATAGGGAAAATTACATAGGCAGTTAGCAACAGTCACACAAAGCAATTTCATTGGTTTGTAACTTGGACTCAGTTCAACTCTAGGCCACCCTCCTACTGGGGCAAAAAGTAATAAGAGAATAACTAAGGGTCCTAGGAGCGTGGAAATTATTCTCACATCCCCAAGCAGAACAGTACAAACTTTCTAAGCCCCCACAATGCTGGATGTTAGCCTGGTCTCGGCTATCTCGGGGACAAATGTAAAACCTCAGTCTCCCCAATTGGCACCTTGCTTCTGGACTTCCGCATCCGAACTTACCCCCAGATGAAAATCTCTTTGGGACTTCTAGAGGCATACTCTGAGGATCTGTGTCAGAAATGTCCCAGGTGTCCAGCCCAGCTACCAACTTACAAAAAACAGGGTTGAGAGTGGGCCACCATGTGTATGGTGGGGTCACCATGGAGATGGACCATATTACCTCCCCGGCCTGGAAGGAAACTTGCCAAATCAGTTTCCAAGCTTAAGGGGATTAACAGTTTTTTCTAACTTCCATTCATTACTGATAACATCTGGTGCTGTCTTCAAATGGGAGGCATGGACCCATTTAGGAATCCCATCTACCTTAACAACAAAGGGAGTGGTTAACAGTACTAGATAGGGTCCTTTCCAGTGAGGTCCTAAATTCTCAGCCTGGTGTCGCTGGACCAGGACTGTGTCTCCCTCTGGAAACTGGTGAGGCGCCCTGGACTTCCAGTCTTATATGTGTCCTTCACTTGGCTCCAAATTCCACTTTGAACTGTGTCTAAAGCCTTTAAATGAGCAAACAGGGTTTTAGGAAAAACCTCAGTGTAGGGGACCCTGCCCGATTCAATGAAAGAGAGGGCTCCCATACATAATCTCATAAGGTGTTAGGCCAAAAGGGTCAGGAGTGTTTCATATGCGGAACAGAGCAAAAGGAAGAAGGACAGTCCAGTCTTCCCCCATCAGTCTCTAAGGCCAATTTTGTCAAGGTCTCCTTTAGAGGTTTATTTATCTTTTTAATCTCCCCTGATCTCTGTAGTCTCTTCAGGGACATGGGTAAGGCTGAATCTCGAAGGGGCATTTCTTGCTCTGAAGAGAGCAAGAGGGAAGGAGTGCCACACAGTCTGCGCCAGTCCTCGTGGTCAATTTGGTCAAGGTCTCTTTTAGAATTTTATTTATTCTACCTGTCCTGAACTTTGAGGTATGTAGATGTAATATAATTTTTAATTGACCTATAAATACCTGGCCACACCTTGGCTTACCTTGGCAACAAAGGCAGGGCCATTGTCTGACCCAATTATCTTGGGCACTCCAAACAGGGGGAAGATATCTTCCATTATCTTCTTGATGACTACTGAGGCTGTCTCTTGCTTGGTGGTGAAATCTTCTACCTATTCCTGAAAAGATATCTATAAACACTAGGAGACATTTGTAACCATCTTTTCCTGTTTTTTTTTTTTTTTTTTTTTTTTTTTTTTTTTTCAGGAGGGACCCGAACCCAGGGCCTTGTGCTTCCTAGGCAAGCGCTCTACCACTGAGCTAAATCTAACCCATCTTTTTTCCTGTTTTTATCTCTGTGAAGTCCAATTCCCAGTAGGATCCAGGCCATTTCCCACGGAGCCTCCTGCCAGAGTCAACTTTCCTGAAAACAGTTACCTTTTGGCATGGTATACATCAGTGAACTATCTGTTCTATGAGATATTTGAGACTTGTGACATAATAGTTAGTTTTTGAAAACATCTGGATGAGTTTGCTTACCCCTAAGTGAGTCCATTGATGCATTTTTTTTTTTTTTTTATCATGGCCTCTGCCTATTTTTGTAGCAGGATCTTCTTTCCTGTTGAGGTGTACCAGAGTCTCTTCCTTGTCCTGGCTGGGTTATGGTGGGCCCTTAACAATGCCCTTCTCTTTTTTCTTGTCCTCAGATGTCAGCAGGCCCCTCTGCTGATGGGCTGTGGCAAAGCCATACCTGCTGTCCACATAAATGTTAAGTCTCTTTCTCAGCTCAAGGGCATTGGTGAGGGGAACGAGCTCTACCGTCCGAGTAGAGGTGCCTTCTGGTAGGGCCTGAGCACATATGACTCTGTTTCCATCTACCACTGCTGCTCCAGCTATCTTTTCCCTTCTCTAAGAAGTTGTTCTCATCTATGAACCAGATGGCATCTACCCCTTCTGGTTGCTGGTCAGTCAGATCTTTTTGCCACCCCTGTGCTATAATGAGCACCTGCTAACAGTGAAGGGTGGTCTAGGTCGGTTTCCGGGAGCAGTGTTGCAGGGTTTAGACTCATAGGGGCAGTCTGGGATCACAAGGAACAAGTGGGATACCCGGCACATGCCAAGGTCCACCTTTCTTCGGTTAGTCCATGAGTATTATTTGCTGCTGATAGTCCCCTGTACTCAAGGTCTTTTGCTGGACACTAGCCCATTTGGTCATAGAGTGTTGGGTCCCGGTATTCACAAAACAACTGGGCGGGCTTCCATTCTATCTTTGCGCATAGCCAGCACTCTAGGACTGAGAGGCTTGCCTTCGGGGCTGCTGGTGGAGAGGCCCCTCTTGTTCTTCCTGAGGCAGTCCCTTACCCAGTGTCCTTTTTCTTCATATTAGGCACATTGATATTTAGCCAGGAATTCTCTTCTGTTGCCAGGTACTGTCTTCCTAGGTCCCCTAATTACTGTGGCCAGTATATGTTCCTCTCCTGTCTTTTATCTCTCTTTAGCTCTCTAACCTCCTCCTCTTGTCTCTTTTCTTCCCTAGCTTCCTGCTCTTTTTACCTTCTTCCCTCTTTATCTTCCTCAATCTCTCTATTATATCTTCTGCATCTTCCTCTGCAGCTACTAGATGCTGTCCACTTATGTGCACAGACCCTGAACCACACTTTTACCTTACTTTCTCTGCAACTTACACTAACTCTCATCAACTTAACTTAACCCTTCAAATTTCTGTAACTTTTTCTTCATATTTTTTTCCTTATCTTAGCCAGATTGGTGGGGCATTTTCCAGCCCCTCAGAGACCCACCCTTGGAGCCTGGAGGTAGACCTGGTGCACTCCCTACCTTCAGGGGTATTGAAGTCAACAGTCAGGCGTGAGGGACTTCCATCCATGTCTCGAACATTTTTTCTGGCCTCTAGTAGGATTCTGTCTTTCCTTGGTGGTAAAGAAGACCTGTAACAGTGACTAACAAGCATCTCAAAATGGGATGGTGAGAAAACAAGAAGATAATCTTGAGAATAGAGGTCCACTGAAGAGGACAAATAGCCTTTAGTCACACAGCTAAACCAAGAGGCCATTTTTGGGACAAAAAGACAGTTGTAAAAATAAGCACAGGCTTTGTTCCTGTGAAACAGAAAGGCAAGCAGAGAGGCATTTGATCTGTTACCGACTTTCTCTCTGGACTTAGATTTTACTTAAAGAGTACCTCCCTTCAGTGTCAGCTTGGGGACTCTGCCTCTCAAGAGACCCAACCTCTAAACGTCACTAGGTTTCCAGTAAGAACTAATAACAAAAGGGTGGTGAAATGGTTAGGACCTGGGTGCTAGCTGTCAAGTGGCTGACAAAAGAATTGTAACCAGTTCATCTGGGACTTTCAGGACCTCAGTAGCAGCCCTTTACCAAACTGTCTCACTGGGTTAAAGGCCCATGCAAAAGAAAACATAAATCCTGACCTTGGCCACAGACAAAGCCTGAATTCTATATTTTGACTGACAAAACAAAGTTCTTCACAGTTCATTGTAGATTCTTTTTGACACTATTTTAGGGGCTTCTCTGCCCCCCAATATAAGGCATTTGACCACAGGGGCTGGAACTGGCTGCTGAGGGGATAGGATCAAAGGCACTCTCCATGTCAATGATGACTAACAGGGAAAGTTACTTAAAGTTGGAGATCAACTCCTCTCTTGGAATAAGGCCAGCACATAAGGCAGACTTCCTTAAAGAACTTCTCTTAATGAACGCTCTCCTTCTGTGAGCAAGTGTTGAAGGTTTGGCCACTGAGGGCAGCAACTGGAATTTTTTTTCAGGGCCAATATCTCATAAAACAACCACTAACTCCACACTATCTTTTTGCTGTCAAAGCATCAACCCCGGCTGGCCTATCACCTTGAAACTCCTCTTACGCTGACTTGGCCTGAGATACGCCGCTGCACAAGTGCAGCCTACAGCTTGCTTCTAGTAGGCCTGCACACTTGCCACCCTCAGCCCCACACTTCTCTACTCTGTGCTGTTCCTTCCTTAGAAGCTGTGAATGTTTAAGCAACAGGGAGAATTTTTCTTCAGGATTTAAGGTAAAGCTTTCAGGTTTCTGTTAATGCCTGCTTCAGACAGGGTCACCAGGTAACCTGAAGTCCTTCATACACAACTTTTAACAGCAGCTAGACTGGACAAGGGGAGTAAAGGGAGGGGCATCTCTCCTTGGAGAGGAGGCACAAGAGAGAAAGATAAAACTCTCCAGCAGAAAACAATTTTCCTCAAGCAAACTATTTTTAACTTTTAAGTTAAGCACAAAGAGGACCAAGTAAAACTCTTTGACGAACAAAAAAAAAAAAAAAAAATAGTTCCATGATTTCAAACACAGTCGTCAGTCCAAGATTTCAGTCCAAATTCAGAAATGAAACAAAAGCCAAAAAGTCACTCGACAATACCACAGAAAACAAACCAGACAAACAAGACCAAGAGAAGTAATCCTAACAGATGCCTGATACCTTTCATCACCTGGCCCAAAGTGCAGCTTAACCTTAGCTGCTTCTGGAATGAGATGGACCATCTGATTCCACCTTCCAACAGGATTCCAGAGTGTCCTCTTGCCCTAACGTCCGTCCAATGGTCCACCGTCAAACACAAAGGGGTTGTCACAGCCTGCCCCAAAGAAAAAGAACACCAAACACAGAAAGAGAATACAGACAACAGACAGTAACATGTCCAAGCACACTTGTCCACACCTAGACTTAAATAGGCAGCCGAACGCGACCTCTGATGGAGTGGGATTCCTCGCCCACTCCGGCCTAGGTAAAAGGAGAACTCTGTCTCCTTTTCTCCAAAAATACCCACAGTCAGGTCCTCCTGACTGCCCACAGTATGGTCCTCCCAACTGCTCTCCACCTGTCGAACGTCTTCCAGTGCTGCAGCTTGTGCGCCCAGGGTGTCCCCCTTTCCGAGGCCAGAGGGTTCTCATGGACAGCAGAAGTGGCTACATGGAGTGGGATTCCAAGTCCACGCCCTTATTTCAAACCGATACTAACCAGAACCAGAAAAGAGACAGACACAGACAGCAGCCGCACACTCAGACAAAATTGAGGATCCCCCTTACTTCCAAGAAGGCCTTCGAAGTTGTGGGTGGTTGCGAGATCCCAGACGAGCCCCCAAATGAGTGACCACTGGGGTGGCGAAAAACCCCACTCAAATCTTGAGATGACGCAACCCCCGAGGAACTCACGAGAAACTGGTCTTGATGTAATAAACAAGAGGTGTATTTGAGGAACCAGAGCTCTGGGGACGACACGTCTCTCACACAGGAGACAGAGGAGTCGACCCTGAGCCCAACTAGGGGAGGGGATTTATAGGGAAAATTACATAGGCAGTTAGCAACAGTCACACAAAGCAATTTCATTGGTTTGTAACTTGGACTCAGTTCAACTCTAGGCCACCCTCCTCCTGGGACAAGCTGACCCAAATTCTCGTTTTTCTCAGGAATGTTGAGTCAGGCCCTATCGAGGCCAGATGGTTTGTGGTGGCTATAGCCAGACTACATCCCCAAAATGTTTTATGTTATTCTTTGCTATGAGGTGCACTTGTCCTCACAGCAGGGTCAGTGATGGATAGTTTAAAATATTTATTCTTTCAGTTTTACTTCTGTAGCCACAATTTCAAGTACTTTATTGGATGATATGTTAGAGAATGTACATCCTTGTCCTTTTGTGATTTTATTGGAACTAATTTCTCCATTTCCTTCAATCTTGCCTATATGCTTGCTGTATATTGCTTTTTTATGTATCCTTACTGTTTCTGAGACTTTCATAATGAAGGGATGTTGGATTTTGTCAAAGGCTTTTCAGCATCCAATGAGGTGATTATGTTTTGGTTTTTGATTTTAGTTTTTTATCAATTTATTTATATTGTGGATTACATTGAAAAATTTTTGTTTATTGAATTACCCCTCTATCTCTTGGATGGAAACTATGTAGTCATCGCTGTTAGAATTGTTTTAATTCACTTTGCATCCTGCTGCCTGCCCCTCTCCTGGTCACCTTCTCCAACAATGCTTACCTATCCCCTATTGCCATCCCCTTTTCTCTGAGTAAGTGGGGACTCTCTGGGTATTCCCTGCAACATGGCATTTCAAGTCTTAGAATAGCTATATGTTTCCTCTCCCATTGAGGCCAGACAAGGCAGCCTAGGTAGAAGAACATATCTAACATACAGGCAACAGGTTTTGGGATAGCCTCCATTTGAATTATTCAGGAACCATATAAAGACCAAGCTGCGCATCTGCTACATATATACAGGGAGGCCTAGGTCACACCCATGTGTGTTCTATGGTTGGTGTTTCAGACAGCGGATCCAGGTTAGCTGACTCTGTTGGTCTTACTATGTTGTCCCTACCCCTTATGGGCCTGCAATCCTTCCTCGTATTCTTACATGAGTCCAGAAACCACTCACACCATTTGGGTCTGGGTGTCTGTATCTGTCTGAATCAGCTGCTGTGTGGTATCACTCAGAATACAACATGCTCCTATCTGCAAGCCTAATAGAGTACCATTAATAGTGTTAAGTATTGGTGCTTGCACATGAAATGAATATCAAGCTGGGCCCGTTATTGGTTGACCATTCCCTCAGTCTCTGCTATTGGGACTCTGCTATTTTAATGATTGTCTCTACTTCCCTAGGGGTTATAGGTCTATGTAAATTGTTTATCTCATTTTATCTTAATTTTGGTAAATGGTATATACTCAGATAATTATGTATTTCTTTTAGATAGTTTGACTAATGTTTTATAAATTTTATTGACTTTCTCAAAAAGGCAAATTTTTGTTTTCGCAATTCTTTAGATAATTCTCATTTCTTTTTATTGATTTCAGCTCTCAGTTTAATTATTTCCTTCTATATTCTCCTCTTTTGTGTGCTTATTTCTTTTGGTGGGGGGATTCAGTGACCAGGTTAGCAAGCGTTCTGACAGGTGCTGGTATAACTGCTAGAGTAGGGAGTATGCAAAACTTCTGGGTGCTAGGTTAGGGCAATGAGAAGGATTGAATATTGGACTTAGGGTTGTAGGAGAGTATCTGGTATATTACAAACCATTACAAACAATCAGAATGTTTTCTGGTGTTCTTTTTTAAAATTTATTTATTTGACTTTTATTTTTACACTCAGAATTTTATTCACCTCCTGGCCCAACCTCCAAAAATTCCACATTCCATACCTCCTGTCTGCTACCTTTATATCCACTAGGTCGTCCCCACACCACCCACACAGCCAAACCCACCCACCCCACCAAACATTTATATGCCCTGGGGCCTTAATCTCTTGATGTTAGATACATCTTCTCTGACTGCATGCAGACCCTAAAGTCCTCTGCTATATATGTGTTGAAGGACTCATATCAGCTGGTATATGTTGCCTGGTTGGTGATCCAGTGTATGAGAGAACTCATTTGTTGAAGTTAAGTGAGACTGCTGGTCCCCTTATAAGGTCACCCTCCTCCTCAGTTTCTTGCAGCTTTTCTCTAATTCTACCACAAGGGTCACCAGCTTTTGGTGATTAGTTGGGTAGAAATATTTGCATCTGACACTTTCAGATGCTTGTTGGGTCTTTTGGAGGGCAGTCACAATAGGTAATTTTTTTGTGAGTGTTTTGTAGCCTCAGTAATTGTGTCAGGCCTTGCCCTCTCCCCCCCACTCCACACCTGCCACCTTGAGCTGGATCCCCTCTTGGGACGGTTCCTGTACCTTCTTTTCCTCAGGCTCTTCTCCATTTCCATCACTGTAGTTCTTTCATATAGGAACAATTATGTGTCAGAGATTTGACTGTGTGATAAGAATCCTATTCCTCTCTTGATGCCCTGTCTTTATGCTGGATCCTTGAGTCCTTTATACAAAATATATTTGAAATTTCTTCTTTCAGCCTAATTTTTAAATTTTTTTTGAAAATATTTTCATGAAATATATTAACACATGAATATATATTTATACATACGTATGCATATTCACAAAATTATATACAATATTTATTTTATATTATATAAAATATATTATATTTTGTAATAATAAATTATATATAATATATTATATAATATAACATATATATGTATGTTCACAAAATTATATATAATATATTATATATAATAGATAACATTTGTTTATAATATATAATAATACATATATTTTAACTTTGGTAAATGGTATATATATATACTTTTTTGCAAGATGTGTATGTGTGTGAGTGTGTTTGTGTGTGTGTCTGTGTGTGTGTGTCTGTGTGTGTGTACATACACCACACACCAAGTGGTTTCCACAGAGTATTACTATCTCTTGTAACAGAGAAGATGCTTACTGTGTGTTTTCTGAGAAAATAAATGATAACATATGAATTTGTCAATCTCTAATCATTACACATTTCTCTTAATAATTTATGAAAACTGTATCAGTTTCATACCAGTAGTACCATATTTTTTCCAAATTTTGGTCAGTTGTATGCAGAATATGAATACATAACTCTTTCTATTTAACACTGCACAAGCTAATGCTTGAACACCAAATTTTCAGGTGGTGGCATGATTTGACTTAAGGCTATGGAGGGAGAACTTTCATGTAGAATGGAGTCTCACTTCCTGTGTATCTCTACTTCCTGATTGCTCAGGTATGATTAAGCAGCCTCATAATCTTGTTGCTATGGTCTCAGGATTCTTTACTATAATAGATTACATCTTCAAAAATGAGTCAAAATAAATCTTTTTTCAGAAGTTGCTTTGTTAAATTTTTACTCATAACAATAATAAAAAACATAAGTCAATAACCATACCAAAATAAACCAAATAAAGCCATAGCAAAGCCTAAGTATAAATAGCTTTAATAATTAAGTCCAGACTATAGGGAGAAATCAGGATTATTACATAACTCAAACAGCAACCAGAAAGGTTGCTTTTAGGAAATTATTGCAGGTATTAAATAAGATGTAAATTCTTATAAGATAATATTAATAATATATTAATAAGAAATTCTAAGACCAGAAAATAAATTTAGGTTTGTGTAGAATGCATGGTTTTTAAGACTGTGACAGAATAGCTGGTATAATCTAATGCTATCAACAGAAAAGTTCTGTTTGCCCCACACTGATATATATGGCAAGTACAAATAGCACACAGTATAGCTTCTGTTAATGGCCTTGTAGCAAATATTTGAGAGTATCAGAAAGAAAACAACCAACATCAAAACATAAATCAGAATAGTTAGAGCATGTTGTACCTTTTCCTTTTATAGAAAGCCTCTCTCAATAACTTCATTCTTTTTAGAGGGTAGATGCACTGATGCAAGAGATTCTTCCTAAGAAGATGAGACACAGGTTTACTCAGTAGCAAATTTACCAAAGCCTCGCTCAGTGAAACTGAGTTTATTAGGATTAGTTACATGAGTGTGGGTGAGAGGTTACTTAGCAGTAGGGAAGCATGGGCAACAGCCCATGCTTCACATAAAAGCCCATGGATGAGTATCCTCAAAAGTTTGATGTGTCTCCTTTCTGAAGTCCTGCTGGTCAATCTCTTCCAGCAACCATTTGTTGCTTTTCATACTCTTAGGTGGGGTCCTAGTGAATCCTATAAAGTTCGTCTTCCCCATATATGAGAGTCTTCATCCTCCTGGAAGAACCATTTCAAATTTGAGAACATTTCTATATATTATCATCTCCCAACTTTGTCATTCTGATAACCAAGATTCAAAATCACTACCACCATGTCAAACTGGTATGGCAAGGAACAGTGGGAAACTGTAAGCTTTTTTCTTCTCTATCAAGAAATCTTACTTTACTTATGGTAGAGCAGAAAACACTCATCTCTGTGACAAATTACAAGTAACACTGAGTTCTATTTTCAAAGTAGTGAATCAGACCACAAACATCAATATTGGCATAGCCGGAAAGCATAAAATCAATATTTTCGTGTATGCTGATTCTACTCTATGAAATATTTGTCCATGAAATGTAATTGATAGAACCCCTGTGGGCTTCAGAGAGTTATAATATCCATCTAATTTTCAATGCATCACAGCTTTCTCAACAGTCATTCACACACAAAACTAGAGGCAAGAAAGTTTCAAGGTTAATTCATCCAATCTATTTTGATTATGTGATTCTATCTAAATTTTCATTACTTTCAGATAAATGAAAAGAAATCACAATACAAATCAGAGAGAAAAATAATAAGAAAGGGCAATGCAGAATTTGCTAACTAGAACTCATCTACCCTCACTCAGCTTGGCCTGTGGTTGTGTAGGAATCAAAATGCCAAATAGAATTCAGAATACCTTTGCACTAAACCTCTAGTAATAGGTCAGAAGTCTCCCATACTGTAGATCTGGACCATGTTGGACTGGTTTATTTGTTTGGGCAACACTATGAATATAAAATTTTAAACAGAATTGAGGAGAAGAAAGAGAATGCTAAATGCTAACAGGATAGTACTTTTTGGCACGGTAAAATAAGTAGGACTATATTAATTATAGCAGTATTTCTGTGAATTTGTTCTGTGTGTATGAGTTTTGTGTGTGTGTGCGTGTGTGTGTGTGTGTGTGTGTTCAATATTATTACGTACATACGTACAAGGGTGTGTGCACTTATTCAGGCAAATTTGGAGGCTAGTGATCAGGTTCAGGTGTCTTCCTCTGCAGCTTACCACATTCTTTTGGAACATGGTCTCTTACTGAATTCAGAGATCATTGCTTTGGTTAAACTGGCTGGCCATTGAATACCAGGGATATACTTTTGCCTGTCTCTCCATGCTAGAATCAAGGTATACCATTACATGTGGCTTTATGCTGTGAATTTGGGATTTGGACTTAGGTCTTCTTGATTTTATGGCAGCCAATCTAACTCCTGAGCCTTTTCTGTAGCCCAAAAGAACCAATTTTTTAAACAGATAATGATGTTAAATTCTTCTTCCAACTTGATGTATCCAATTTGCCAATGTATATTTCAGAAACATGGACAGACACAATAATACATCCCCAAGATGAGATAGACATTCTGTACTCTGCTCTTTCCTTCAGACTTCTCAGGGCTGTTGGCTGCTGTTCACAGTGTCTTTTCATTCCTGTAGCCATTTTTTGATCTTTTATGACACTTTTATGATCTTTTTTTCTGCATGACCACATTGCTTATTTCTTCAGGACACAGTACATATCAAGGAATAAATAATAGGTAATCTATCCCCCTACTGAAGGAAACAAAAACACATGGTGAAATAAAAGTTTAAACAACATGGTATCCATGTGGTTAAACAGGACAAATCAATTACATAGTAGCAACTTGTTAGTAGAAAAAAATAACAATAAAGGTGATTATTATATAAGTCACTTCATAGACAGCTCTGGAAAAACCACAACTTTGAACTGATCTTGTGTAAACTCCTTTTTGGTCAATTATATGCACTTTAAATTAGGGTGAATACAGCAAAACACAACACAGCTTGCACAGCACACCATAGCACAACACAACACAGTACAGCACAGGAAAATACATCTGCCAATGACTCTGCAGATGTTTAATTTCCAGTCCCTATACAACATTCTAACTCTGAAGCAAGAGCTGTAATCCATTACCTATCCTATCTAGTTTGTCAGAAAAGCTAACCTTTTGACAAAGCAAAATAAGAGAGCAAAGCAGAATATAAATCTGAAAACTTAAATATTAAATAGACTTTTTCTAATTTGCTAAAAATGATAACAATGTATATTTATATATACACAGTACATAATGCATGTAGAATGCAGGCATCAACAGCTCTGATGCAGAAACTGTTAACTCATTATTAGTCACCAAATAAAGGTTAATTATAAGGTTATGAAACTATGCCAACTTTGGTCCAAATTTATTGTCCTACGTGAATCGTAAATTCAAGTCCACAGCAACGCCCATAATAAAGTGAACTGTACTAAAGCTTGAAATGTAAGTGAACTGTGCTCTTATGACCAAAGAGCAGAGCCTGAGCCAATTGTGAGGGCTGATATCCAGCCAAACATTGTCTACAAGTATGGCTAAGGCAAGTGACAAGTACATCCAGATAGATTGTCATTTTCTTCTTTATAGCCATAACTATAAACTGTACATATGAGAGGAAGGGGTATTCTGAGCCATTTTAATCTTTTTCCATTCTAATTCTATGATGTTTGTGAAAGCCAATTAAGAATACTGTGTTAGCTACCCAAAGACTATACATGGACTGACCCTGGGCTCCAACCTCATAGGTAGCAATGAATAGCTTAGTAAGAGCACCAGTAGAAAGTGAAGCCCTTGGTCCTGCTAAGACTGAACCCCCAGTGAATGTGATTGTTGGGAGAAACGCGTAATGGGGGGGGTTGGGAAGGAGAAGGGCACCCATATAGAAGGGAGAGGTAGGTTAGATGATGTTGGCTTTGAAACCGAAAGGAAATAACAATCAAATGTAAATAAGAAATATTCAAGTTAATAAAGAAAATGTAAAAAAAAAAAAAAAAAAGAATACTGTGTTAGCAATCTTCCTGTCACTATGACAAAATACTAGAGGCAAACAACTTAAAAGGAGTTCTCACTTGGTCTCTGAATCATTTGGAATAATAGCTGCTTATATCATAACAGCCCAGAAATAGAGAAAACTAAAGAGCCAGAGAAAAGCATTCTCTACAAAATATTTTATCTATACTTCCAAGATGCCCTGTTATATTATTTAACATCAACAAATATAAAGATATATCTATTTACCCCAATGAAAATGGAAGACAAACAAATGGTTATATGTATGTCCTTCTTGATCAAAAATGTTTTCATTATTGTTATTTATAGAGCATGCCATAATGCGACTTACAATAACAAAAATTATTCAACTGAAGGTTCATTAGGGAAATCTTCATCCCATAATGGGTTACAATTAGCATTACTATAGTGTGTCATCCACAGAATTCATAACTCACTAAATGCTGCTTTGATGAATACTCTCCTGGAGAGATATGGTCATCCATGATTTATTCATAAAATATCTTAAGTCAAATTCTTGCGTCATATGTAAAGTTAAATAGGGGAGCGACTCAGGATGTTCTTATGATGATTCAGCATCATGAGTCCTGAGACTATAGGAACTCCTCCTATTCCACATGAAACACTGAGAATCCCAATATTACGAGGGTCTTATCAGTTTCACTAATTCAATTAATCAAAAATAATATGCAATGTGGAAGAAAAGAAACAGCTGCAAAATAGAGATTTCTTCCTTTTCTTTTAATATTCTGTCTATACCCTCATCTACAATATTCTCTGATTCATTTGTGGGATATATGATTATGTTCATAGAAGTCAAATCATTAGGATGTTATGACAAAGACTCAGATATTCATTTCTAGTAGTTCAATCTAATATGAGGACATTTTTTTCAGTAGCTGTAGTTTGTTACAATATTTTTTTGAATATGCCTAAAATTATCTTTAACCCACAGTCCTAAGCATAAATGTTTAAAAAACATTTAAAGAACACAACATGATATGTGGTCAGCATGAACGGGAAATATCAGCTGAATATCTCTGAGATCTGTGATGGAAGAAAATCAATAAAATTATCCCTAGTGACATTTTTATACACACATAGGTTGGTGATTGCACAATTGTCACCAAAGACTTGCTGGCATGTGGTAGGAATAAATGGAGAAACCGTCAAAAAAAATTACACACAGTTAAAGCACAATTGAAGATCATCAGGTCCCTCACCTTGGAGAATATAAGCCTTGGAGGAATGAATAATTTTGGCAAAAGAAGAGAGCAAAGCCCATAAATATGACCTAAGTAGGGGTCATAGTGACTCACAGAGGTACAAGCACCAATTATAAAGTCTGCTTGTATCTGCAGTAAGTCCTTTGGATACACATTATGGTTATTACTTATTATTGTCATGCAATTCGTAACAGTGGGTGTGAGGGTATTTTGTACTTATCTGCCAGAATTTGACTAAAGATTAACTGTGTGTGATACTCTTTCATCTCAGACATAAGAATGTGAACCTAGCATGCAACCGAAATTTAAATGTATTCCACATTGCTGGGCAGGCAGAGTCTCACAGAACACTGGGTTTTGACCACCATCTAATGTAGGCAAGTCAATGAATCCTTGTCCACTGTGATATCCTGTCTCAGAAAAGAAGGTAGGTGGCTTTTGAAAACAAAAACAAACAAACAAAAACAAGCAGAAAAATCTCTCTGAACATGCATGCATACAGATGCCCATGTTCACAAACATGTTCACAAGTATACATATGAGCGTGTGTATGTATCAACACTGACAAACCTGTACATATATAACAAATACAAGTATACCAGCCTTGTATAGCAAGCTTTGTAGAGCTTCGGGAACAATCCATCTTAATTACTACCCACTGATTGGTAACCCTATATGGCTAGTTCTGTAATAAAACTTCATTTTCTGTCTTTGTATAATTATCTCTATTATAGATATCTCTGTTGTGCGTTTCTTGACTTTAAGTAACAGACTATAAGGAGCTCCTTTACAATATTGACTTTTCAGGCCAAGGAGGGATTCTCAACTTTGTCAAATGAGACATTCTCCCTTGTTCCTCCTTAAAGCTAAAATAATACTCTAAGAGTTATCAAATCCTAGAGACCTAACCAACCCAACATTCTACATAAGTCCATTCATCAGGAAAGCACATTTTACCTTCAAAGTATCCAAAAAGAGGGCTGAAATGTAGCAACTAATAGGAAAATCAATCAATGTATCCCAAGATTTTGTAATTATCAGCAAATTAACTGTGAAACAAAAATATGATTTTATTGTTCTTAATCAATCTTTTTTTTTCCATTTTTGGTATTGTAACAACACAAATAAATATTGTTCCAAACCTCATAAAAAGTGCCAAATACAAAGCATTGAATTTCAGGTTTTTTTCCCTAACAATCTGTATCTTCTTTAAACAAGGAGAAAGTTTATTAGTTACCAAATAACATACTACTTTTATAAAATTGTATTGATATTTGTTGTGATTCTCTGCCCAACTGAACAAAATTCACATTGTTTATCACATAGTGTAATAAAAGCTAGATAGCAACAGGGACTTTTTCTTGACTATAGAAATGTTTTGTTGGCCTAATTAAAATCCCTAAGAGATGTTTTAAATCTTGTTAAAAAACAAACAAACAAACAAAAGGAAAAAAAACAAAACTGAAGAACACATCAGGATCAGAGGGTAAATGGGAAGGAACCCTTAGATCCAACATAAAAATGTGGTTATATTACTATTCAACAGGTATAATGCTGGAGAATGTTTGCTTATTCCTTTCTAGTTAATACTCATAGTAACAAGCAATAAGTACTAAGTAAGTTCTAGTTCGTTGCTTTGCATTCTTGTGAGTACTGACACCTGTTCAATCAGAGAACTTCCCTAAGTGACCAAAACCACAGAGCATCCCCCATCCTTGCAGCTCCAACTGATGGTTAGGCTGTGTGTGTTCTTTAGAATGAAGTTTAGTGGCATGTGACTTTCATTATTTGGTTTTCTTTTATTGATATTCTTGCTTCCAAGTTTTCTATAAATAAATGTGTCTGCCATGTGAGATTGTCTCCATTTTTTCTTTTGTAAGGTGTCTTAATATTGTCCTTCATGTTGTTTCTAAACATTTCCTAAAAACAATTTTAAGGAAGTCAGGATAAGTATTGAATTCATGGAGACTTTTGTAACTACAAAGCTAAAAGTTGTCTTGTTCTGTCTGGAAACTATTGACATTTACTATGTATGCCCTTTACACCACTATAGTGTGAGAAAATCTTTATTGCTGAGCTAAATGACCGTGACTCATTGAACTTTTTCAGGAAACTATTTCAGGTTTAGAGTAACAGCACATCAAAGAAGGGAATAAGGGCAGGAACTCAAGGTTGGAATCTAAAGGCAGGAATGGAAATAGATTCCATGGAGGAATGCTGTTTACTGGCTTGTTTTTTATGGCTTGCTCAGCCTGATTTCTTTTAGAATACAGGATCATTCAAAGTGAGTGACACTGCCACTGTAAGCCCTGCCCTCCCAGATCAATTACCTAAGACTTTTCCAGACAAAATTAGATGAAGGCATTTTTCAATTGAGGTTCATATTCCCAAATTTCTCTACCTTGTTGAATGTTGACAACAACAACAACAACAACAACAAAAACAACAACAACATCAACAAAAGAAGAGAAAAGAAAAAGAAACAAATAAAAATCCTCTATTAATCATAAAATTATTCCTTCAATGACATGTCACTCTCTATTGTGTAAAGCTTTAAATCCTGAATAGATCATAAGATCTTTAGCATTCTGATTACTCAGACAGTGGTTTTTCAAACAGTTTTATGTAGTAGTAAAAGTTTAGGAATAACAAAAAAAAACTGATGTTGGGGAATGGGGAGATAGAGATTGAGACGACTGTACCATCCCAAGATCTAGTATATAAGCAAGGTATAGCAACATGCACCTATAATCCTATTGTTGGAGGTGGTGGATGGCACAGATGTAGGTAGATCTCTGGAGTCTCAGACCCAGCCAGTCTAACAAGTCAATGAAATTCCAGTTTTATTGAGAGGCTCTGTATAAAAACACAAGTAAGGTAGTGAATAATAGAGAAAGACAGTCGATATCATTTTCTGGTCTACTCCCATGCATGTGTGTGCAACATGAATGTTTGTGTGATCACATAGAGATACAGACGTGCAACCACATTCAACAAGGAATGTATAGCACCATAATAATTATCTTATACTTGTTATCATTTCTTCATTGTGAAACATTCTCATATGCCATTTACTCAGTATGCATGTGTTCTTAATATATTTCTCACGGCTCAGATAAGTACTACTTGCTTTAACACAGTTGAATTTCTTAGCTTGGGTGATATTTCGGGAAACAAAGGAAATCAAAAACATGGCTGTATGTTTTCCAGCTTCCTTGACTGTGAACCAAATGTATCTTTGACAACTAGTAATATGCATGTCTCCATAAAGAACTCAGGTGTACAGCAAGAAAGGAAAAGAAATAAGAATCAAATAGAAACCTCAGAGAAAGCTGCAATCAAGGCTCACCTATATATCCTTTTCCCTTGGACAATCTATTTGAGAATGTGATATGGATGGCACTATTTTTCATCACATATATTAAATAATTTTTATTAATTTTTTGAGAATTTTATACATACATTTCACTCCTCTCTCATTCCTCTGGAACTTTCTGGACTCACTTTTCATCCTATTCTTCCCTCTCAGCTCTCTCTCTCTCTCTCTCTCTCTCTCTCTCTCTCTCTCTCTCTCTCAATACAGGACCTTACAATGTAGATCTTGCTAGCCAAGAACTCACTGTGTAGACTGGTCTTGATCTTACAGAGGTTTATCAGCCTCTGCCTCCTGAATGTTGAATGCTTTGATAACTATGTATTTCATGACTCATTTTTTCTTCTTTATAACCTACTGAGTCTAATCGGCACTGCCTTAACTCTCAATGGGTCCTTGGTAGGGAGTAAAGAAAAGTGAGCTCCTCCCCATGCCCATTCTGGAATGTCAAGAGTCTTGACCTTATTGAGGCCTTATTCAAGAAACCACAGCTGCTGTGATTCACTGAAATGAAAGGGAGCTTGGAGGTGGAACAAATCCCACTCAGACACAAAAAACTCAGCAAAAGGAAGATTTATTTCAAAGGAAGAACAAGCTCTGGATAGGGTAAAGACAATAGCAGGTAACTCTGTTTCAGTGGATTATCTGGAGAAAGGGGGGGTGTCTGTGTAATAATGAGTTGATATAGGAGTGCAGATACACTGAGACTGCCACTTCTGCACACCTCTTTCATATCCCTCATCCAAGAGGAAACAGCACAGTGTCTCTGGCACAGGAATATAGGAACAGTCAGCCTCAGGTACACACGGTTGTGGATTGCACCCAAAACCAAACTGAACTGGCCAAACAATTCCCTGAACCCAAATCCCGTTGGGTAGAAAGCTGGACCCTCAGAAGTGTGGATACTCCTGATAAGTCAGAGGAGACTATCCTCTGCCCACAGTCCATACCCAAGAGGGAATCACCAAGTGCCAACTGTGCCGCCTGGGTGCAAGGACATAGGGACAATCAGGGGCAGGACCCTTTGATTCTTGCTCATGCTTAGTGCTGAAAGACAGGCTCCAGGAGCACCAGCATACCAGAAATCAGAGCACCTATTCTCAGAAAAGGCTGAAAGAAAACAGGAAAAGAGTTCTACAGAAGTGCTGACACAGAGGCCTACACCAGGGTCAAGTCACTCTCAGAAACAGCAAGACAAGCAAACACAAGAGACAACACAATGGCTAGAGGCAAGCACAGAAAACTAACCAAGAGAAACCAAGATTACTTGGTATCATCAGAGCCCAGTTCTCTGACCAAAGAAAACACTGGATATCCAAACACACTGGAAAATTAAAATTTAGATTTATAATCACATTTTAAGATAATGATGGAGGACTTTAAGAAAGACATGAAGGAGTCCCTTAAAGAAATGCAGAAAAGCACAAGTAAATAAGTAGAAGCCCTTAGAGAGGAAACACAAAAATTCCTGAAAGAATTCCAGGAAATCACAACCAAACAGGTAAAGCAATTGAAAATGGAAATAGAAACAATAAGAAAAAAACAAAGGGAGACACCCCTGTATACAGAAAACCTAAGGAAGAGATAAGAAGACATAGATACAAGCATCACCAACAGAACAGAGATAGAAAAGAGAATATCAGAGGCAGAAGATACCATAGAAAACATTGACACAACTGTCAAAGAGAATATAAAACATAAAAAGCTCCTAGTCCAAAACATACAGAAAGTCAAGGACACAATGAGAAGATCAAACCTAAGGAAAATAGCTATAGAAGAAAGTGAAATCTCCCACCTTAAAGTGCCAGTAAATATATTCATCAAATATATCCAAATATATTCAAGAAAACTTCTGTAACCTAAAGAAATAGATGCCAACAAACATACAAGAAGCCTACAGAACTCCAAATAGATTGGACCAGAAAAGAATTTCTTCCTGTCACATAATAGTTAAAACAGCAAAAGCACAAAACAAAGTAAGAATATTAAAAACAGTAAGGAAAAAATATCAAGTTACATATAAAGGCAGACCTATAAGAATTACACCAGACTTCTCACCAGAGACTATGAAAGCCAGAAGATCCTGAACAGATGTCATACTGACCCTAAGAGAACACAAATGCCAGCCCAAGTTACTGTATACAGCAAAACTCTCAATTAACATAGATGGAGAAACCAATATATTCTGACCAAATTTATACACTGTCTTTCTATAATCCAGCCCTACAAAGGATAATAGATAGAAAACTCCAATACAAGGAAAGAAACTACAGTGTAAAGAAAGCAAGAATATACTTTCCTTCATTGAAACCGAAAGAGAGTCACACAAACATAATTTCATCTCTAACAATGAAAATAACAGGAAGCGACAGTCACTATTCCTTAATATCTCTCAACATCAACATACTTAATACCACCCCAAAAAAGACATACACTAACAGAATGGATATGTAAAGAGGAACCAGCATTTTGCTGCATGCAGGTAGTACAGAGACAAAGACAGACACTACCTCAGAATAAATGGCTGGAAAAACAACTTTCCAAGCAAATGGCCTGAAGAAGCAAGCTGGAGATACCATTCTAATATCAAATAAAATTGACTTTCAACCAAAAGCCATTAACAAAGATAAGAAAGGACACTGTATATTCAACAAAGGATAAATCCACCATGATAAACTCTCAATCCTAAATATCTAAGCTCCAAATGAAAGGGCACCTACATTCATAAAAGAAACCTTACTAAAGCGCAAAGCACACATTGCACTTAAAATGATAATAGTAGGAGATTTCAATACTTCACTCTCATCAATGAACAGATCATGAAAACAGAAATTAAAAAGAGACATAGAGAAATTAAGAGCAGTTATGAATCAAATGGATGTAACAGATATTTGTAGAACATTCCATCCTAAATAAAAGGATATAACTTCTAACCTCTTCTCAGCACCTCACAGTACCTTCTTTAAAACTGACCATATAATCGGTCAAAAAACAGGCCTCAACAGATACAGGAAGATTGAAATAATCCCATGTATCCTATCAGATCACCATGGACTAAGACTGGTCTTCAGTAACAACAATGATCACAGAAAGCCCACATACACATGGAAGTTGAACAATGCTCTACACAATGACAACTTGGTCAAGGAGGAAATAAAGAAAAAAAAAATTAAGGGTTCTTAGAATTTAATGAAAATGAAGGCACAACATTTCCAAATGTATGGGACACAATGAAAGAAGTGATAAGAGGTAAACTCATAGACCTGAGCGCCTGCAAAAAGAGAGAGAGCATATATCAGCAGCTTGACAGCACACCCAAAGATCTAGAACAAAAAGAAATAAATAAACCGAAGAGGAGTAGAATTCTGGAACTAATCAAACTCAGGGCTGAAATCAACCAAGTATAAAAGAAAAGGACTATACAAAGAATGAACAAAAACAGGAGCTGGCTCCATGAGAAAATCAACAAGATAGATAAACCCTTAGCCAGACTAAGCAAAGATCACAGAGAGTGTATTCAAATTAAAAAAATATCAGAAATGAAAACGGAGACATAACAACAGAATCTGTAGAAATTTAAAGAATCATCAGATCCTACTACAAAATCCTATAATTGAACAAAACTGAAAAATCTGGAGGAAATGGACATTTTTCTAGACAGATACCAATTACCAAAGTTAAATCAGGAACAAATAAACCATCTAGACAACCCCATAACCCCTAAAGAAATAGAATCAGTTATTTAAAGTCTCCCAAGCAAAAAGAGTCCAGGACCAGATGGGTTTAGTTCTGAATTCTATCAGACTTTCATAGAAGAACTCATACCAATATTGTCCAAACTATTCCACAAAATAGAAACAGATGGAGCACTACTAAATTTCTTCAATGAAGCCAAAATTACTCATACTGCAACCACACAAAGACACAACAAAAAAGAGAACTTCAGACCAATTTCCCTTTTGAATATTTATGCAGAAATACTCAATAAAATTCTTGTAAACCGAATCAAAGAACTCTTCAAAATGATCATCAATCATGATCAAGTAGTATGCATTTCAGGGATGCAGGAATGGTTTAAAATATAAAAAAGCATCAATGTAATCCACTGTATAAACAAACCCAAATAAAAGAACCTCATGATTATTTCATTAGATGCTGAGAATCATTTGACAAATTCAACACCCTTTCATGATAAAAGTCCTGGAAAGATTAGGAATTCAAGGCCTATATCGAAACATACTAAAAGCAATATACAGCAAACAAATAGCAAACATCAAATTAAGTGGAGAGAAACTTGAGGCAATCCCACTAAAATCAGGGACTAGACAAGACTGCCCCCTCTCTCCCTACTTATTGAATATAGTACTTGAAGTCCTAGCCAGAGCAGTCAGACAACGAAAGGAGGTCAAAGGGATACAATTTGGAAGGGAAGAAATCTAATTATCACTATTTGCAGATGACATGATAGTATACTTTTGTGACCCCAAAAGTTCCATGAGAGAACTACTTAACCTGATAAACAACTTCAGCAAAGTGTTGGGGTATAAAATTAACTCAAACAAATCTGTAGCCTTCCTCTACTCAAAGGATAATTGGGCTAAGAATGAAATCAAAGAAATGAAAGCATTAACAATAGTTACAAATAATATAAAATATTTCTGTGATCCTCTCCACAGGCAAGTGAAAAAACTATATGCAAAGAACTTAAAGTCTCTGAAGAAAGAAATTGAGGAAGACCTCAGAAGATGGAAAGATCTCCCATGTTCTCATGGATTGGCAGGATAAATATAGTAAAGATGGCCATATTTCCAAAAACAATCTGTGGAATCAATGAAATCCCCATCAAAATTTCTACTCAATTCTTCATAGAGATAGAAAGAGCAATTTGCAAATTAATTTGCAATAACAAAAAACCCAGGATAGGGAAAACTATATTCAACAATAAAAGAATTTCTAGAGGAATCACCATTCCTGACTTCAAGCAGTATTACAGAGCAATAGTGATAAAAACTGTATGGTATTTTTACTGAGAGAGGCACATAGATCAGTGGAACAGAATTGAATACCCAGAAATGAACCCACACATTAATGGTCACCTGATCTCTGACAAAGGAGCTAAAACCAACCAATTGAAAAAAGATAGCATTTTCAACAAATGGTGCTGGTTCAATTGGAGGTCAGCATGTAGAAGTATGCAAATCAATCCATTCTTATCACCCTATACAAAGCTTAAATCTAAGTGGATCAGGGACCTCCACATCAAGCCAGATATACTCAAACTAATAGAAGAAAAAGTGGAGAAGTGTCTCAAACACATGAGCACTGGGTAAAATTTCCTGAAGAAAACACCAATGGTTTATTCTCTAAGATCAAGAATCGATAAATCGTACCTTATAAAACTGAAAAGCTTCTGTAAGGCAAAAGACACTGTCATTAGGACAAAACAATCACCAACAGATTGGGAAAAAATCTTTACCAATCCTACATCTAATAGAGGGCTAATGTTCAAAATATACAACAAACTCAAGAAGTTAGACTCCAGAGAGTCAGATAACCCTGTTAAGAAATGGGGTGCAGAGCTAAGCAAAATATTCTTAGCTGAGGATTATAGAATGGAAAAAAGCACCTAAAGTAATGTTAAACATCCTTAGTCATCATGGTAATTCAAATCATAACAACCTTGAGATTCCACCTCTCACCAGGAAGAATGGCTATGAAAGAAAAACAACTCAGGTGATAGCAAATGCTGTCAAGGATGTGGAGAAAGAGGAACGAAACACTCCTCCATTTTTGGTGGGATTGCTAACTAGTTCAACCACTACCGGAATCAGTCTGGATGTTCCTCAGAAAATTGGACATTCCACTACCTGAGGATCCAGCTATACCTCTCCTGGGCATATACCCAAAAGATTCTCCAAGAAACAACAAAGACACATGCTCCACTATGCTCATAAGAGCCTTATTTATAATAGCCAGAAGCTGTAAAGAAACCAGATGCCCTTCAACGGAGGAATTGATTCAAAATTGTGGTGCATCTACACAATGGATTACTATTCAGCTATCAAAATAATGACTTCATGAAATTCATAAACAAATGGAATGAACTAGAAAATATCTTCCTTAGTGAGTTTATTCAATCACAGAAAAACTCACTTGGTATGCACTCACTGATAAATCGATATTAGCTCAATAGCTCAAATTACCCAAAATGCAATCCACAGACCACAGGAAGCTTAAGAAGAAGAATGACCAAAATTCGGATGTTCCACTCCTTCTTAAAAGGGGGAAAAATTATCCATAGGAGGTGATATGGAAGCAAAGTTTACAGCAGCGATTGAAGGAATGGTCATTCAGAGCTTGATCCACATGTGGCCCATATAAATACAGCCACCAAAACTAGAGAAGATTGATGAAGTAAAAAGTGAATGCTGAAAGGGACGGGATATAGATCTCTCCTGAGAAACACATCCAGAGCATGTCCAGGGATATAGATCTCTCCTGAGAAACACATCCAGAGCATGTCCAATACAGAGCTAAATGCTAGCAGCAAACCACTGAACTTAGAACAGGACCCCCATTCCAGGAATTGGAGAAAGGATTGAAAGACTTGAAGAAGTTTGCAACCCCATAAGAACAATGCCAACCAACCAGAGCTTCCAGTGACTAAACCACTACTCAAAGACTATATAGGGACTGACCGAGGGCTCCAACTGCATATGTAACAGAGAATAGCCTTATTAGGGCACCAGTGGAAGGGGAAGCCCTTGGTCCTGACAAGGTTGTATACGCAATGAAGTAGAATATGGGGGAGGGACAGAGATGGGGACAAATGTGGTAATACTTGTATGGGGAAGTGTGAGGGGAATAACATTTAAAATGTAAGTAAAGAAATATATCTAATAAAAAAAACGAATGAGTTGGTATATCTTGATTTGTCATGATATTTACTGTACCCAAATAATTAATTTTGATTTCTGGAACTTGATGTCTTCATACCTGGAAGTTGGAGTTTTAGCCAAGCATAGGGAAGTTGCCAAATAAAGGAATGGATCTCAGTTGGTAACTCTAACAATTTAATTTAATTGTTTATCAAGGGAGAGGAAAGGGCAAGAGCTGGTAGTATCATACTCGCAATGATGGACTTATAAGAGAGACTATCAAGAAAGATTCTCTTCTGTCATGTCATGCAGATGTTTTCCTCTGGTTCATGCTGACTTTTGACTCTTATTATATTTCCACTCCCGTTTTTACAGTATTCCTTGAGCTTTGGGAGTCAGTAAACATTAGGTTAAGCCAAGGTTTCACTCTTTCCTGTTGAATTCTATTTTACTAATTTGTTTACTTATTAATTTTTAATATTAATTTGTTCAATAATTAATTTTCATAATATCATTTCAGAACTTAAAATACAATTTATTTATATTACAATATACTGATTAACATTATATATGTTACTTAAACATACAGTCATGTATACATGCAGCATGTGCATAAGCAATATGTATATTATAACATATATGTATATATATAAATTTGATATATATTTTACATCTAATAAATGTTTCAGCTTTTCCTGGGTGGTTATGGTTAAAAAGTAAATTTTAAGTTGTTAATATGACTCTTTAAGTGCAAGTACTTACTGTCTAATTTAAGAAACTCTTTTTTGTATACCGAAACTAGAATGTGAGAAGGAAATACCCAGCTCCTGAAAGCAGTTGTCTGATAATCACATTTGCACTGCACACACACACAGATATACGCACAAACACACATATACACACATACACCCAGAAACACTGAGTAGGGGTTTTATAGAAAATACAGAATAAGGTTTTAGGTAAATATGATGAGGAAAAATATTTTAGTTAGGGTCACTATTGCTATTATAAAACACCATGAAGGTAAGCGACCTGGAGATGAAACAGTTTGTTTAGCTTTCAATTCTACATTATGGTCCTTCTTTGAAGGAAGTCAGACAGGAATTAGAAGCTAGAGCTGAGGGGTTGGGGATTTAGCTCAGTGGTAGAGCGCTTGCCTAGGAAGCGCAAGGCCCTGGGTTGGTCCCCAGCTCCAAAAAAAAAAAAAGCTAGAGTTGATGAAACGCCACGTAGTCAGAAGCTGGAAGCTGGAGCTGAGGCAGAGACCACAGAGAGGTGCTGCTTATGACTTACTCAGAATAGTTCAGTCAATTTGCTTTATTGTAGAACCTAGAATCACTGGCCCAGGGAAGAGACTACTCACAATGTGTTTGGCCCTCCCCTGTCAATCACTAATTAGGAAAATGCCTTAAAGGCTTGTATATAGCTAGGTCTTATGAAGATAAATACTTAATTGAGATATCTTCCTATCAGATAACTTTAATTTATCAAGTTAACAACAGCAACAATAAAATCCAACACAACATGAGAGACACAGAGAGAGAGAGAGAGAGAGAGAGAGAGAGAGAGAGAGAGAGAATATAACATATTAGTTGTAAAGAAGATGAAGAAATTTTCCATGGTGAAATTCTGCATAAGCTAGTTATGAAGGTATGAAGAACTGGAAAATCTTATAGAGGAAGGCATGCTGCAGAGAACTGTGTGTCCATATTAGAGCACCTTTATCTAGGCTTTTGCATCATGTCTGTACTTTTTCTGACTTTGTTTGTGTAAGTAATATTAGAAGTATTATAGGGCAAGTACTTGCATTTATTTAACTTTTCTTCGGTAGTAAATTCAGAGGAAGTCTCATTGTTATTAATATTGACCAATATACCAATTTGAAAGCACAGATGTCAGGTATTTTTTAAGGTGAGTTCAGTTATTCAATAGTGCTGCTCATGAGAGGAAATCCAATAAAAACAAATAGATAGCCTATTTAATATTGCTATTGCCATGAAACCTGTGTCAATTGTGATCCAAGTAAGGACTGTACTGGGGTGTTGGAACCAGCCCTTAATTACAACTTCTTGGACTCTTGAGCCTGCTGAAATTGCTACCATAACATTGTAACTAAAACACTCAGCAAACCAGAATTTAAATAACACCCATTTATGATATTGTGTGGTTCTATGTTTTTAAATGCCCTCTATAGGCAGTTTTCCCATAGGTTTTCTCTTCTCACAGTCAAGAAGCTGGAGCTAGTGGTTGGGAAATATCCATGAAGTCCTACTGCTCACCTCTACATCAAGACAATATGTTTTAGAGCTGCATAGCCTATCTAAGGTTATTACTAGGTTGTTTCTATTTTACTTTATTACTGACATACCCAAACAGAAGTAAACTGCCAAGGCAATGAGTACTTAATAATAACACTGTCATCAATCACTTCATTAAGAACCCTGCAAATGAATAGGTTAATATTACTAGGAATTCTCACAACTAGGCATGAATAAGTTTGTTGAAGCCAAGAAGGGCTCAATATCAAATTTAGGGTCATAATACTTCTAAGTGGTAGCTTAGGAAACCTAATTAAACAGAATATAATATGGGTGGATCAATTGTTAAATACAAGGAATTATTTTAGAAAAATGAGAAGGGAGAATAAGGATGAAGAAGAGGAGAAGTGATGTAAAGTGATGAAGAGGAGATGAGAACAAATGCAAAAAAGACAGCATTTCTGAAAAGGACTATAGAGGGAATGGGAAGCTGTTATTCTATCAGAATGTAGACAGCAATAGGAAACTCTAAGACTAATATAGCCAATATAAGAATGATAAAAATAATAATAAAATCAAGGAGTCTGATTTCCCCTATGTGCCCTATTCACTGCATCAATTCTGCCTTCTCACTGCTTGCTATTCTATGCGTTAGTACATGTTGATTTCTTTGAAACAGAATGATCTAGAAATCTGAACACATATGGATGCTTTAAAAACACTTTCAACTCCAGGAGCTAAAATGTGGCATGATCCCAGAACTTAATAACATTGGCCCCTAGGATATTCATCGAATAGGTACTCTCCTCATGATACCAGTAACTATTTAGGACTCTATCACTAGCCCTCGTGAACCTGGGATCCAGTAGGCCTCATGAAATTTGTTAATCTGATCATCTCTCTACACTCCAAAATAATAATTCTGCCTCCTATGTCATGCAGCCTAGTGCTCACCATCTAAAATTACCAGCACACCAAATATTGAAGAAAAGATAATAATCTATCTTTTTTGGTTAAATTCAGAGAGTAATTGTGAAAAAAATCATTCAGTTCATTACATGTAAAATTAGAAGTATATACCAGAAAGAAATTATAAACTTGCGTTATTTCACATCAATTATTCACAGAGATAGAAAGAGCAATTTGCAAATTCTTCTGAAATAACATAAAGAGCCCAGGATGGCAAAAAATAATATCATTTCTCAATAATAAAAGAACTTCTGGGGACTCTTCATCCCTGAGCTCAAGCTGTACTACAGAGCAATAGTGAGAAAAACAGCATGGTTTTGGTATAGAGACAAGCAGGAATATCAATGAAATAGAATTGAAAACCCAGAAATGAATCTACAAACCTATGGTTGCTTGATCTTTGACAAAGAAGCTGAAACCATCCAGTGTGAAAGAAATCTTTTCAACAAATGTTGCTGGTTCAACTGCAGTTAGCATGTAAAAGAACACAAATTGATCCATTTTTATCTCCTTGTACAAAGCACAAGTCCAAATGAATCAGGGACCTCCCCATAAAATCAGCTATGTTGAATCTAATAGATGATAAAGTAGGAAAGAACGTTGAACACATTGGCACAAAGGAAAATTTCCCAAACAGAACTTCAATGGCTGAGACTCTAAGATTGACAATTGAAAAATGGGTCTTCATAAAACTGAGAAGCTTCTATAAAACAAAGTATCTGTCAATAGGAGAAAACTGCAACCTACAAATTGGGAAAAGATCTTTACCAACCCTGCATCTGATAGAGGGCTAATATCCAAAATATATAAAGAATTCAAGAAGTTAGACTCCAGAGAATCAAATAACTCTTTTAAAAAATAGGCTACAGAGCTAAACAAAGAATCTTCAACTGAGGAATATCGAATAATCGAGAAGCACCCTGAGATTCCACCTCACAACAGTCTGAATGGCTAAGATCAAAATCTCAAGTGACAGCAGATGCTGGGGAGTATATGGAGAAAGAGGAATATTCCTCCATTAATGGGGGGATTGCAACCTGTTTTAACTAGAATAGAAATCATTCTGGTGGTTCCTCAGAAAACTGGACACAGTACTACCTGAGACCCTTGCTATACCACTCCTTGGCATACACATGAAAGATGCTCCAACATATAACAAGGACACATGCTCCACTATGTTCATAGCAGACTTATTTATAGTAGCCAGAAGCTGGAAATAACCCAGATGCCCTTTAAGAGATGAATGGATACAGAAAATGTGGTACCTTTACAGAATGGAGTACTAATTAGCAATGACTTCATGAAATTCAAAGGCAAATGGATAGAACTAGAAAATATCATCCTGAGTGAAGTAACCCTTTCACAAAAGAACACACATGGTATGCTCTCACTGATAAGGGGATGTTAGCCCCAAAGCTTATAACACCCAAAATACAATTCACAGACCTATTAAAGCTCAAGAAGAAAAAAGTCCAAAGTGTTAATGTTTTAGTTCTTCTTAGAAGAGATAAAATATTCATGGGAGAAAATGTGGAGACAAGGTTTGGAGCCGAGACTGAAGGAAAGGCCATCCAGAGACTGCCCCACCTGGGCATTCATCCCATATACAAACAGCAAAGTCAGACAGTATTACAGATACCAAGAAGTGCTTGCTGAATGAGAAAATTGAGTACTCAAATTTATGTCTCCAGTGTTAAAACATTTGTATGCTTCATGTGAATCTCTTCAATTGGAATGTCCCTCTCCTCCCAGTTTGTTCTCTACAACTTGCAAACAAGAGAATCACATTGTATACACAATTTTTTATGGTGGACAGTGATTTTTTTTAATTTTGACTATAATATTGTAGTTTTTGTTTAAAGGACTATGTTAAAATTATAGATATGTGTTTTTGTCTACTTTTATCAGTGATGCCTTCTGTGTTTTCTGATTTTATAGTTGTAAATCAATTGTAATTTGTTTGATAGACCACAAATTTTTGTATTCTGCATATTATACATATTATGTTATGAAATCCTATCTTTTATTTTATTTTATTTTATTTGGTTTGGAGACTTTCTGTGAAAAAACAGTTTTATTTTTTACTTGTTGACCCGAGACTTTCATCTTTCTATTTCTTGGTAGATCTGTTTTCTTTTTTTTTTTTTTTTTTTTTTTTTTTTTTTTGAGCTGGGGATCGAACCTAGGGCCTATTCGCTTCCTAGGCAAGCACTCTACCACTGAGCCAAATCCCCAACCCTAAATCTGTTTTCTGGTTGCTACAATCATTAATGTTTAGGGGTTTGTTACTTGTATCAATGATGTGGGGTATATAAAACTTCTCATTCATTATTGCCTTTGTGTCCTAATAGTCTTCAGGAATGAACATTTGAGAACCTACAGTAATTTGCAAAAACCTCAATTGAGGGAAAGCTCTCCAATTAGAATGGCTGGTTACTGTGTCAGTGAAAGGTTGTGCTGAGTAATAATTTAAATAGAAAGACTCTTCCACTAAAAATGGCAATGCCCCTATGCAAGTAGGTGTGGGCTATATAAGAGAGGATGTTTACCATGAGCTTTTGAACAAACAAGAAACCATGTTTGTCCATGGATTTGCCTTCATTTTCTAGGTTGACATTCCATGTGAAGCTCACAAAAATTATGGTCTATAATCTGATATAACCACCAAACAAATGGGACAAAAATAAATTCAAAGTATCTAGTTAGTAGAAAACAAAACACTAGGTAGCCATGGATGGTAATCAAATGCTGAAACACAGGCAATGATTTTTAAGCATATTTTCACCTTTAAAGAGAAGTCCTTTCTCTATATTCGAAGTCAAGGAAGGTATCATAAGAGTCACACTCCCACCTCATGAGCCTTAAAGTAATGGAAGAAATATTAAAATCAGTTCCTAGTTCAAGAAAGAAACTTCATATAATGCTACTGCAATTGTGCTTCACATGAGGGAGGTTCTCTCCCAATTTAGAAGACAAGTGTGATAGGATCACCCATACAGTACTGGTTTTAGAAACAAGATGTATTTTCTTCTTCCTCTGTGGTTTTAGTTCATCACAGTTCCAACTATCTATCTATATTTGGCAGAGTCAGATGCCCCGTGAAGAAACTGTGAGAGTTCATTGGTGGAAGCTGTGAGGAAGAAGCCTGAAATGAATTTTAAGACCGCAAAATGTTGAGATACCTAAACCTTGAGAAATTTGCCATGGAGAGAGATGCATATAGAGAATGGAAGAAACCAAACCAAGGAATGTATGGATAGAGCCATCTAATGCCCTTTAAAACTGAATC
Source organism: Rattus rattus (assembly GCF_011064425.1). Taxonomy (NCBI): domain Eukaryota; kingdom Metazoa; phylum Chordata; class Mammalia; order Rodentia; family Muridae; genus Rattus; species Rattus rattus. The sequence goes on along the minus strand of NC_046163.1, from coordinate 83,572,110 downwards.
CCCATGTCTTAGACCAAGCTACTATATTGGTATTGGCCTAGTTGAGTTTCTGCTTTCATCCTATCTTACATCACCATATACAAGCTTCTGTCTATTGGCATGGGAATGGGTATTGTTGGAAAGATATGGATTGTTTCATGGTTTTACATGTTGGGGAATTCAAGAGATTGCTATGAGAGTCAAAATATTTTTTTGACATTTGAACAGCATCAATCTTATACTGTGCTGGATTTAGAAATAAAATTAATTTTCTTTCTTTTTCTGTGATTTCTGTTCATCATTGTTCCAGCTATCTATGCTTGGCAGAGTGAGAACCCCACTGAGGAAACTATGAGACTTCATTGCAAGAAGATGAGAGGTTGAAGCCTGAAATGCATTTCAATACCACAAGTTGTAGAGATACTTAAGCTGTTGTAGATGGCAACCATTGAAGCTAAAGTAAATGCGTTTTTTATTATTGCATGATAATGATCCTATTGTTACCAGGGTGGAAACGTAGTTGATTGAATCAAAATCTCATAGACCAGATGCTGCTTTGGAACATATGTATTGCTTTTGCATTTTTCTTTTTTGATCTTTCAGAAGCTTTTGTAGGAGGAACTATTCTTATTCTTTATTTGGGATGGGATTTGACTGTCTATAGACTCAACTCATTTCTTGATCTGTTGAAACTCATCAGTAGAATTCTTTTTTTCTGATGGCATGCCTTCACCATTATAGCCTCTATTCTTAAATCAGGTGACATACAAGTAGAAGCAATTGCTATTCTATGATAGTCTATTTTGTTCTGATATAATTGAAGATTTACATAGAAAATAATCCTTGAAAATTAGATGACAGAAAATATTTATTAAGAAATTTAAGATTTGGGCATCGCAGGAGGGACGCTGCCACCTCCTCCCACGCAGCAGCCGGTCCTCCAGCTCAATTGAGCAGGTTGAATCCATCAAAGCGATGGTTATGGAGAGGCCTAGTCCCTTGCTGATCAGGTGGTAGTTTGTGCGACAGTACTACACCCTGCTGAACCAGGCCCCGGACATGCTGCACAGATTTTATGGAAAGAATTCTTCCTATGCCCTCGGGGGCTTGGATTCCAATGGGAAGCCAGCAGAGGCAGTCTATAGGCAGAAAGAAATCCACGGGAAAGTGATGTCACAAAATTTCACCAACTGCCACACTAAGTTTCGCCACGTGGATGGATGGTCACGCCACTCTGAATGACCGGATGGTGGTCCAAATCATGGTGCTACTTTCCAACAACAACCAGGCTCTGCGCAGGTTCATGCAGACCTTTGTCCTTGCTCCTGAGGGCTCTGTTGCTAACAAATTCTATGTTCACAACGACATCTTCAGATAGCGAGATGAGGTCTTCGGTTGCTTTGTCAGAGTCTCACGAGGAATCTGAGGAAGAAGTAGAGGAACCTGAAGAAAGACAGCAGTCACCAGAGGTGATTCCTGATGATTTTGGAACTTTCTATGGTCAGACTGTAAGCAATAACTTGGAGGAACATTTAGAAGAGCCTGTTTTGGAACTGGAAGCAGAGCCAGAGCTAGAGCTGGAGCCGGAACCTTCATCTGACATGGAAGAGCACAAGCCTGAGCCTTCATTGGAAGAATCTACTCCTGATGACGTGCAGAAGAGTGCTTCCCCGGCCCTGGAAGACATGACCTCCGGACAGGAGGACTTGAAGAAATTTTCTTGGACATCTGTGACTAGTAAGAACCTTCCTCCCAGTGGAGCTGTTCCAGTGACATGGACATTACCTTATGTGGTCAAAGTGCCAGCATCATAGCCACATCCAGAATCTAAGCCTGACTCAGATCCCACCTCAATGGCCTCAGAGAGATCACAGAGTTCAAGAGCAGCGGATCAATATCCCTCCTCACACAGAACTCCGACCAATTTATAAGGCTGGTGAATCAGGAATGTGGAACATCAAAGAATGGTGAGGCACCTTGACAATCACCAGGTCTTCATTGGGAAGCTGGCACATGAGGTTGACAAGTTTGAACTGAAGGATTTTTTTTTTTTTCCAAAATTATGTCAATGTGGTGGAGCTGCCCATCCAAAGTGGTGGGAAGTTACCCAATTTCGGTTTTGTTGAGTTTGATGATTCTTAATCAGTTCAAATGGCCCTTAATAATAGACCCATCATGTTCCAAGGCACGGTCTGCCTTAATGTGGAAGAGAAGAAGACTCGAACTGCCAGGAAAGGCGACCACAGGGATAACCTCCTTCATGACCTGGAAGGCCTTGTGGTAGATGGTGGATGAGAGGCCCTCCCCGTGGAGGCATGGTGCAGAAACCAGGCTTTGGGCAGGGGGATTACAACTCCAAGCAGTTAATTGTTTGTCTCCACACAGCACACAGTCCTGGCTCCTGCAGAATGGTGAATTCCTTCAACCAGCCTTTGTTGTCTCAAAGTAGTCTATTATAAACTGTTTGAGTTTGTACAATTTTAATTTCACTTTTGTTCATTGTGTGTGTTTCCCAACCCCCTTTCCTCCCTTGACCTTTTAGTCCTTCATTCCCAGTTTTCTGGAATGATACTTTAGGGTAATAGATTTGTAAAGACAAAGAGGAAAGACTGACCTTCCTGCTCACACTGCATACACAGACTGAAGTTTCACAACCATTCCCCAGAAGAGCGTGTCTTGGTTTCACTGGCAATGGATGTTTGTTTTATTTGTTGGGAGACACAGGATTTGATGAACATTTTGGAAGTGGGAAAAATCAAGTCACAACTCCTTTCTGGTATGGATAAGTTGCCTTTTGGCAACTGCCACTGGGTCCCTGTAGGTGTGGCTAACTGTATAAAAAATGTTCCCAGAACTTTGTTGTTTTGACATGTGATTACCAAACAATTATAAACTTTCATTTTACCATTGGATTTTAAAGTTGTGGTATAGCCTGTCAATGTCTAGAACACAGCTAAAGATTTTTGTTGAACTGTTAGATTTTTTTTGAGGTAGAGTTTTTATGTTTTATTTGTATTTGTAGAAAAAAAAGGAAAGAAAAAGGAAAATAAAAGAAAGAAAAAGGACAAAAAGTTTCAACAAGAAAACAAACCCAAAGCAAAATTGTGCCTTCTAATTATATTTGATTCTGGTCCTGGCAATTGTTTAAACAAAAGTAATACATATTCTAGATTTGTTTTCTGATTCAAAATAAAAAAAAAAGAAGATAAAACAAAAATATTTATGTTTTACATAGAAAATAATACTAAAAATAAACTACATAGAAAATATTTCTAAAAAATTGAATATTTACATGAAAAATGATCCTGAAACAATAAATGGCATCAAAAATATATATTAAAAAGTTGAAATTGCTTGGAAAATAGTCCTGAAAATATAAATAACACAGAAAGTATTTCAGAAAAAAAAATTGAAGATGCATGTAGAAAAAATTCTGACAAAATTAAAAATTTACATGGATAGTAAAACTGAAAAAATAGAGGCCATATAAAAGATTTCTTAATAAATTACAGATTTACATAGAAAATGACCTTGAAAAATAGACTGTATAGAAAATATTTCTGATAAAATTGATTTTCAGGGAATGTGCATTTTTTAAAGAAATAGATGACATAGATGATATTTCTTCAAAAAAAATTGAAGATTTACATGGAAAATAACTAGAGGGTACTGAGGGTAGAACAAAATTCTGGTAAGGGTAATGATCCTTTTCTCATTAACTTATTCTAAAGAAAAGGAAATCTGTCAGGATCACTTAAAAATCATTTTGTTTCCTATGATTGATAGATAATTGAATGCAAGTCTATTACACTGTGAGAAAATGCATAACCTTAAAAAAATGCAAGAAATCAGATATTAAAAGAAAAAATGTATGATTTGTTACATATATATCAACAGCATATTATACACTAACTTTCATAAGCATTTTTGAAAATAATTCCATCCCCATAATAATGGAAGATAGAGGGAACAACAAACCTTGAAGGGAACAAGTGGGGGGAGGAAAAAGTGGGGATACCATCAGGTATTGGAACAGACATGAGAGAAGCCTAGACGATCAGGAAATGGACAGAAATGTGTAGTGTGTGTGTCTATGTGTGTATGTGTGGAGGGGGGCTAATAGGAGGAACAAGTAGAAAGTCCCAGGTGCTATGGACACAAAGGTTTCCAGGACCCAGTGAGGATGACAAGAGCTGAGATACCAAACAGAGGGGAGATAGAAACCAGTAGAGACCACCTCCAGTGATTAAGCATGGTCTCCAGTTGAGGAATGGGGTTCCCCAGCCAATTTAAAAATTTTAACCAGTAATTGCTCCTGGGACAAGAAAATGGAGCAGAGATGAAAGGAAAGCCCAAATACAGACCATTTCACCTTGGGATCTATACCACTGGCAGATCCCACAGCCTGACAACCTAATATATTGCTGATGCCAAGAAGTACTTGCTGACAGTATTCTGGCATAGCTGACCTCTTAGAGGTTCTGTAAGAATCTGACTAATACAAATGCAGATACTCAATGCCAACGATCTTGACTGAGCCTGGAGACCACAAAGCAAGAATTAGGGGAAGGAGTAAAGGAGTTAAAGGGGATTGCAAACCCATACGACAAACAAAAATGTCAACTAAATACATTTCCCATATGACTCAGGGACTAATCCAACAACCAAGAAGTATAAATGGATGGATCCATGAATCCAGCTCCATATGTAGCAGAAGACTGCTTTAATCTGACATTAATGGGTAGGGAGGCCCTTGGTTCTGTGGAGTATTGATGGCCAATTGTGAACATTCATTTTGTTCTTCCATCCTCAAAGACAGTTAAAAAGCCTCTGATAATAGATTTCTGAAACTCTCAATGTAGAATAGTTTCATATAGTTTGAGAATTTCATCTATAAAATTTCTCCCTCTTGTTGAATTAGCTTCAAATTACACTTTCCTCATTTCATTACTACTGTATTATTCCATGATACTTTTTACTATATCTTGTGTATTATTCATGATAGCTAGGCTTATGCTGTATAATACCAAAGACTTGCAACACAATGGATTTGACCGGAGTGAAACTGGATGCCAATTCCTCATCAGTAACTCAAAAACATAAACCAGGTTATACTTCAAATAAAGAGATGGTTTTATAGAGCTATCACAAACCTATAGGCTAATGTGTAACAGTTTTTGTACTGCACTGAAGAGATGATTCAATACTTAAGAATATATACTGCTTTTACACAGTACTCCATTTCAATCCTCAATACCAATATCAGATAGCTCAGATAAATTTGTAACTCCAACTCCAAAGGGTCCAATCTCTTCCTCTCTTATTTACAGTCACCTGCACATTGATAACCATGTACACACAGACAAAAATAAAAATAAAATTAATCTACATTAAATTTTCAATGAAATTGAAAATCTAGGTAAATGTTGCATGATAAATTATAAAAGAATAAATAAGAAACAGAGACAATGTCTAGGAAAATGGGTGCTATTTGAGCATCCATATATATTACATTATATATACATATACATATATATACATACATATATATACATATATATATATGTATGTATATATATATATATATATATATAATTGTGTCGTAAAATGCAATATTAACTTATGTTTTGGGTCTTATTTTATTTTTCCTCATAAGCGTGTTATATGCAGAAACAGTTTTAAGAGAGTAAAGTAGGCTGAAACCCCCACCGTAACTGCCGCTGCTTCCACCGTCACCGCCTCCAAGAACATGGCTGTGCCTCCCGCATATGCTGATCTTGGCAAGTCCTCCAGGGATGTCTTCACCAAGGGTTACGGCTTTGGCTTAATAAAATTTGATTTGAAAACGAAGTCCGAGAATGGATTGGAATTTACTAGCTCAGGTTCTGCCAACACGGAGACCACCAAAGTGAACGGCAGTCTGGAAACCAAGTACAGATGGACTGAGTATGGGCTGACATTTACTGAGAAGTGGAACACAGACAACACCCTGGGCACTGAGATCTCAGTGGAAGGCCAGCTTGGTCGTGGACTGAAGCTGACTTTTGATTCATTTTTCTCGCCTAATACTGGGGGAAAAAATGCTTAAATCAAGACAGGGTACAAGAGGGAGCTTGTGATGTGGACTTTGACGTAGCTGGGCCCTCAATCCGGTGCGTTCTGGTGCTTGGCTATGAGGGTTCGCTGGCAGGCTACCAGATGAATTTTGAGACCTCGAAGTCCCGAGTAACCAAGAGCAACTTTGCAGTTGGCAACAAGACGGATGAATTCCAGCTTCATACTAATGTGAATGATGGGACGTAGTTTGGTGGCTCCATTTACCAGAAGGTGAACAAGAAGTTGGAGACTGCTGTCAATCTCGCCTGGACCGCAGGAAACAGTAACACTCGCTTTGGAATAGCAGCCAACTATCAGGTGGCGCTAATGCTTGCTTTTCGGCCAAAGTGAACAACTCCAGTCTAATTGGCTTAGGATACACTCAGACCCTAAAACCAGGTACCAAACTGATGCTGTCAGCCCTGCTGAACGGCAAGAATGTCAATGCGGGCGGCCACAAGCTTGGTTTAGGACTGGAATTTCAAACATAATTGAATATTGCACAATCGTTAATTTTAAACTATTTTGCAGCATAGCTACCTTCAGAGTTAAGTGTACCTTTTAATGTTATATGTTGGGGGTGCGAGAGTTGATAAATACCACATTAGACCTCCAGGCTAAGGATGACTCAGCTGTAAGGTGTTTACCATTTCAGAGGTACAGCGGAAACCCTATTCAAGGAAGTGTTCTTTTTAGCTGTAGGCGTGGGTAGGGGAGGAGCTCCTCTAGAGATGCCAGACTGCAAGTAGAAGCTGGGAACCTGTAAATCTGTATCCAGTCCACACATGAAATTTTGACTTCCTGAACATCGAACCCTGCTGTCTCGATCCGGTCTCCTCGGAAGCATGTACTCACTTATGTGAAAGGAACGTTTTTGTTTTTGTTTTTGTTTTTGTTGTTGTTGTTTTTTAAGACAGATGGTCATGCCCTGTTCCCATCATGCCTTGTTTCCATCCTAGCCCATCAGTTACCTGTTTTGCACCAAAAGTAGTCTTTAGGGTGTAGTTAGCTATTTCTTTTGTGCCATTTTAGGGTGGAGAGGGTGAGCATGATGGAGCCAGTCATTCAAGACTGAATTCTTCCTTGTGTTGTGGTGTGCTTTTCTTTCTTTCTTCTATTTTTTTTTAATTCCTTTTTTTCTTTTTTTTTTGCCATTGCACCAGAGTATGAAATAGCTTCCGGGTTTTTTGGCTCAGAGCTAGGTGGGTGATTGTAGTCACACTCTGACAACACTAGGGATCTCAACTGACTCCTCTTGTAGCCACGCCACTATTTTTACCAGTTTAATGGGTACATTATAGAGTCTTCCATTTTGTGTGAAATTACCTCCTCTCCTTCAAATGCTGTAATTAACATCACTGAAAATAAAACTTGAATAAAATTCTGAAAAAAAATAAAAAAGAGAGCAAAGTAGGTGGGGTTTCTCAGTGTGTATATACAATATTCTCTGTACACCAAGAAATGGTAGTACTTAAATTTTAACAAAAGCAGACAGATGGTACATACATCATCTAGTACTAGCTGTAATGGTTTTCACAGAGCAGTGAGAAAATGAAATAAACTAAGAAAGACTCTTACAAGTTTAATATGCCATTCTTAGTGACCTTCATAGTTCTGACATCCAAAGCATCCTTCATTCAATGGAGGAAAAGAGCTTGCAGCACAGAATATGGAAGAACTCCAACTCTAGCAAGTGATGAGTGGTGAAAGTTGAGGCCAATGTAAAGAAAGCTCAGATGTGTATAATGCCACAGGAAAAGAGAACATTTGAGGAGAAAAAAAGGAGAAGTCATGAATAGAAATAAAATCAGGGACTAGAAAAGGCTGCCCACTTTCTCCCTAACTATTCAATATAATTCTCAAAGTTCCAGCCAGGGCAATCAGACAACAAAAGGAGACCGAAGGGATATAGATAGGAAAGGAAGAAGTCAAAATATCACTATTTGCAGATGATATGATAGTATTTTTACGTGACCTCAAAAATTCGAACATAGAACTACTAAATCTGTTAAACACCTTCAGCAAAGTGGCTGGAAATAAAATTAACTCAAATAAATCAGTAGCCTTCCTCTACACAAAAGTGAAACAAGCCAAGATAGAAATTTGGGAAATGGGGGTTGGGGATTTAGCTCAGTGGTAGAGCGCTTGCCTAGCAAATGCAAGGCCCTGGGTTTGGTCCCCAAAACTGAAAAAAGAATAAAAAAAAAAAAAAAAAAAAAAAAAAATTAGGAAATGACACCTTCATAATAGTCCCAAATAATATAAAATACCTCGGTGTGACTTTAACCAAGCAAGTGAAAGATCTGTATGATAAGAACTTCAAGCCTGTGAAGAAAGATATTGAAGAAGATCTCAGAAGAGATGGAAAGATCTCCCATGCTCATGGATTGGCAGGATTAATATAGTAATGGCCATTTTACCAAAAGTGATCAACAGGTTTAATGCAATCCCCATCAAAATTCCAAACCAATTCTTCATAGAGTTAGAACAATTTGCAAATTTATCTGGAATAACAAAAAACCCGGGATAGCTTAAACTATGCTCAACAATAATAGGATGTCCAGGGGAATCACTATCCCTGAACTCAAGAAGGATTACAGAACATTACTGATAAAAACTATATGGTATTGGTAGAGAGACAGGCAGATAGACCAGTGGAATAGAATTGAAGACCAAGAAAAGAACCCACACACCTATGGTCACTTGATTTTTGACAAAGGAGCCAAAACCATCCTATGGGAAAAAGATAGCATTTTCAGCAAAAGGTGCTGGTTCAGCTGGAGGTCAGCATGTAGAAGAATGCAGATCAATCCATTACTTTCACCCTATACAAAGCTTAAGTCTAAGTGGATCAAGTACCTCTACATCAAACCATATACACTCAAACTAATAGAAGAAAAAGTGGAGAAAATTCTCGAATACATGGGCACTGGAGAAAATTTCCTGAATAAAACACCAATGGCTTATGCTCTAAGATCAAGAATCAACAAATGGGATCTCATAAAACTGCAAAGCTTCTGTAAGCAAAGGACATTGTGGTTAGGACAAAACAGCAACCAACAAATTGGGAAAAGATCTTTACCAATCCTACAACAGATAGAGGTCTTATATCCAAAATATACAGAGAACTCAAGAAATTAGACCACAGGGAGACAAATAACCCTATTAAAAAATGGGGTTCAGAACTAAACAAAGAATTCACAGCTGAGGAATGCTGAATAGCTGAGAAACACCTAAAGAAATGTTCAACATCTTTAGTCATAAGGGAAATGCAAATCAAAACAACCCTGAGATTTCACCTCACAACAGTCAGAATGGCTAAATCAAGAACTCAGACGACAGCAGATGCTGGTGAGAATATGGAGAAAGAGGAACACTCCTCCATTGTTGGTGGGATTGCAGATTGGTACAACCATTCTGGAAATCAGTCTTGAGGTTCCTCAGAATATTGGACATTGAACTACCTGAGGACCCAGCCATACCTCTCTTGGTCATATACCCAAAACATGCCCCAACCTATAAAAAAGACACATGCTCCACTATGTTCATAACAGCCTTATCTATAATTGACAGAAGCTGGAAAGAACTCAGATTCCCTTCAACAGAGGAATGGGTACAGAAAAAGGGGTACGTCTACACAATGGAATGCTACTCTGCTATCAAAATCAATGACTTTATGAAATTCATAGGCAAATGTATGGAACTAGAAAATATCATCCTGAGTGATGTAACCCAATCACAGAAAAACACATTGTATGCACTCATTGATAAGTGGCTATTAGCCCAAATGCTTGAATTATCCTAGATGCATAGAGCACGTGAAACTCAAAAAGGATGACCAAAATGCAAATGCTTCACTCCTTTGAAAGGGAACAAGAATACTCTTGGGAGGGAATAGAGAGGCAAAGTTTAGAACAGAGGCTGAAGGATCGACCATTGAGAGCCTGCCCGACACGTGGCCCATACATATACAGCCACCAAACTAGATAAGATGGAAGAAGCAAAGAATTGCAGACTGACAGGAATCTGATGTAGATCTATCCTGAGAGACACAGCCAGAATATGGCAAATAAATAGGGGAATGCCAGTAGCTAACCACTGAAGTGAGAATGGGACCCTGCTGAAGGAATCAGAGAAAGGACTGAAAAAGGTGGAAAGGGCTTGAGACCCCATATGAACAACAATGCCAACCAACCAGAACTTCCAGGGAGTAAGTCACTACCCAAAGACTATACATGGACTGACCCTGGGCTCCAACTGCATAGCTAGCAATGAATAGCCTAGTAAGAGCACCAGTGGAAGGGGAAGCCCTTGGTCCTGCCAAGACTGAACCCCCAGTGAACAGGATTGTTGGTTGGAGGGCAGTAAGGGGAGGAGGGGAACACCCATATAGAAGGGAGGGAGAGTGGTTAGGGGGATTTTTGTTTGGAAACCAGGTAAGGTAATAACAAATGAAATGTTAATAAGAAATAACCTATTTAATAAAGATGGAGAAAAGGAAAAAAAAGAAAAGAAAGGTATAGAACAGGTACTGTTAGCCAACATAATGCAATCCCAGAAGGGTAATGGTTTTGTAGCATAAAACAGCAGAACTAAGTGCAACAGGTCCCAGATACTGACAAGTGTTAAAGAAGGAAATTGACCAATGAAAGTTGTCCGCTGATGTCCTCATCATGATCACACATATAAATACACATGCACGCACAAATAATAATAGTAAATAAAATATTTTTTGACTCTTTGCTCTGCTCTTGCTCTCTCCCCTTTGTCCCTTCCCTCCCCTTCTCCCCTTCCCTCCACATGCCCATGGTTGGCCTTTACTTATCCACCCTTCTATTCTTCTTCTCTCATTAAACCTCTCCTTGTGGAAAAAAATATATTTTTTTAAATTCACTACATTTGGCTAGGAAGAAGTTTGAAATATGCTTGGTCTGAGAGAGGGAATACTAGAGAACAAAGAAGTCCAGTCAAACACATTCTCTCTTCCCCTCCCTCCCTCCCTCTCTCCCTCTCTCTCTCTCTCTCTCTCTCTCTCTCTCTCTCTCTCTCTCTCTCTCTCTGTCGACATGGCGAAAAGAGCAGAGCAGGAAACAGAGACATGAGGATCACGGAGGAGACATCATTGCCAAAGAAATGAAAAAAAATGACAGAAAAGCCCAGCAGAAGTGGGTATTGAATCACTGAAAGTTCTATGCCAACTGTCAAACTTAAAAATTTTTCATCATATATGATATTGATCCATAGAAATGAAATGAAAGACAAAGAGAAGAAACATCCAGAACTGAATCCCCAATAACAAATCCAAACCTTAAGTTGGAAGCTGCTGAGTTATTCACATACAGCTCAGAATACCAGGCCACTGGGAGAAGCTCAGAAATGCTGAATGCACAAGCAGGTGCATTAGCAGAGAGGAAGAAGGAAGACAGGAATTTCCAATAAGGAAGCAGGGTATTTCCCATTGTGCTGAGAGACCAAGTTTTGATTGTGAATAAGAAAACAACCCTAAAGGGAGGTAATAAGGAAGCATTTCCTAAGCACAAGCTTGGGGATAGTTCAACTGAGAAAATGCAAAACATACCTGGTCATGAAAGCACAAGGACTAGGTTCAAACAAACAAACAAACGAACACTCTTTAATATAATGGTGTGTGTTTATGATCCCAGTACTATGGATATGGAGACAAACCTATTCTTGGGTCTGATTAATGACAAGATGGAGCTAGATGTGCTACAAATTCCAGAGAGAGAATCTTTCAAAAATAAATAAATAAATAAATAAAACAGTAGGCCCCCGAGGGCTCAAAATTGAGTTCTGCTCTTCAAGCATGTGTGAACACTCATACCTATTAGTGTATACCCACACAAACACATGCATACACTCATAAACATATGCCTGAATGCATACACACACATGCACACTTGTGTACACAAAAAAAGTGGAAGAGACAACTGTTGTAACAAGAAAATACATTTCTGAGATGGAAGTTATTTGAATTTGCAATCTCTCACAGAAGTCTGTTCAGTATGATCTTTCAAGTCCCTTTTTTTTCTTCAGAGATTTCCTATATTCTAGGCAACACTGTCCTTATTCTACAGGCAAGAGAGAAGTGTAATTTACAGACTCAAAGTGATTGTCCAAGACCAATTCCACCCAAATCACAAACAATATAACTAGGGTTAAATGAAAGTATACCTAACTTCGAAGCACATTCCATAAACATGTTACTATTGAAATTTGTTACTCTGCTTCTGCCTAAGTACTTGAGAGAGGAATACTGAAAAGATGTGAGAAGTTAATGTTTACTTTTAAGGATGATTTTAAGATCATAATAAACTTGCTTGTGTATAAATGTGAATGGAGGCTGCTTTAACTAGAGGGAGAGTATGCATGTACTCCTATGTTTAAATGCCAGTCATGGCAGATCAGAAATATAGAGGCAAAATAAGAGGGATGAAGGGAAGCAAGAAATGAGGAAGAGAGGCAAAATAAATGGAGGAAGAAAGTGAGAACTAAAGCAAGCCACTGATACTTTAGCAAACAATTATTCCATTATATACTGATGCCTCTGATTTTAATAGACTTTATCTTAATTGCTTAGTGAACTAGATAAGATAGTGATGTCCAATATTACCTACAAAAAATGCATGCTACATACTACCTTAATATTGGGAATATTTATTCAATATTATTTCCTGGGAATTTTAATTAACAATCCCTGGAATAGTCATGACCTTGAGTCATTGCACTATAAACTGTTGCTTCCAACCCTGACCAGCAGGAAAGGAGCGACACCACGATGGTCTTCTCAAAGCACTTTATTCAGGAACTCTTTTGTCATGCAAGCAGCAACAATGTCTCAATCCAGTCCCTGAGCCCACTCCCTTATAACCTCCCTCAACATCCTCAACCATCCAGTCTGTGTAACCTCCGTTCATAGGTCCACATCACATGGCCTGATCTATCATCATGGTGTGCCTGTGCAGCTCTCACAATGGGGCGTGGCTTACTTTCAATTGCTAGTCGTAAGACTTGGCAGCAGTCCCGGGCGCCATCTTGGGATTGCCGCTACATCCGATCCCCACATCTCCCCTTTCTTTATATTTTTGGCTGAGAGAATGCCTGTCTTAGGCTGCCCCCTGTAGCAATGCCCCTTACCTGTCATCGGGAGACAAACAGCTTAGGTTTGATCCCTGTCTTAGGTTAGTGACACGCCCAGGGAGTCTTATCCATCTTTGACTACTTCTCTAGCATACCAAGCCACACTTGAGGAGATTGTCGTGTCTCCACTGTTGCAAATGCCTGAATCATAAAGGCTTGAGTTCTGCGTTGATGAAACCACATACGGCAAATGCACCAAAAGGCCAGGACGCTCATAAGAATCAGGCACAAGGCGAGTCCAGCGAGTCCTGCCCATTCTTTTAGCCGAGAGGCAGCTGTGGTGATCCAATTCACCAGTCCTCCAGCTAACGTTATGTCCACACGGATGTAGTCGATATGGATGATAGATTGTCTAAGCTCCTGAACCAGTACAATAAACACAAAAGGAGGCCACATACAGACAGGTGTAGCCTTAAAGGAAACATTAAGCCCATAATCAAGTTGAGAAACAGAGGTTTCAAACCCTATAGATCCATTCCAATGAAAGCTTACATACCCCAACCCCCACCCACTCACATGCTCAGAGGAGAGATATCTGTGTAAATACCATTCCCTCCCCATAACAACCACATATTGAAAGGATGACTAGCTACTGCCTGAGAAGGATTCTGATAGGTCCAATTATACCCTGAAAATGAGCCATTATGATCTGTGCTAATATAAGGAGAAAAGGTAAAATACTTATTTACAGCCCATGTTGTCTTTCTAGCCTGACACCCAGTCCATGGCGGAAGGGACTCATGGGTACCTTTGCAAAAGGGAGCCCATCTAGGTTGGGAAGGCATGGTATCTTTGCCTTTGGAAATACTGGCAGGCGACACCCCTCAAACCCATGTGACATTAGCTTTGGTAGAACTGTTGATAGGCATGTCAAACCATGCAGCTGATTGATTATCATTTCAGCTGAAGCTGCAATGAATCATTGACAGGAGCTATTTCTCCATCCCATGGCAAAAAGGGTAACTGTAACGAAGCATTAGAAGAGAAAAACCAGGGAAACACTTATACCAAATGCGTCAATGGTAGGGGTTTGGGAAATACAGATAAAAGTCTTCAGTCATCACTGCTGGAAGCATTGGCAACAAGAGGAACATCCATAGTATCCTCCTTTCATTCATCTTGGACTGCTCTGGTCAGCCTCTCTGGGACCCACAGCGGCTGCCAATGATCCAGGGGAAACACACAAACAGACCCTCTTCCCCATAAAAATACCTGAGCAGGATCATGCCAATATGTGGATCTTTCTATTTCACCTAGGCAGAAGTATGCGTAGTTGTAGGGTGCCTTGGCAGCAAAATTTTAAGATTGAAATAAAAAGAGTATTATTCAATAATTGTACAGCATACAGGATTATAACTCCCCGTTTTTACTTATTAAGATATTGTTAAGGTATTATTTATTAAGATAAGTCCTCAAGAATTAACACAATTATGTGATACAGGAAGAAATTGAGGATACTGAGCACTTATATTTATAATTTTACTTGTACACCAAATTATTGTCTCCAGCATTATTGTTTTAGTGATATAAAAAATGAGATTGTTTGACTAATTGTTCCTATATAAGGCCTATAATCTGCCTGGTAATAAATTTATTGTGGCATTACCCTTGCTAGAGGGTCTACGCAATCCAGTTTGAGTTCTTAAATTGCCTATAAAGGAATAGTACTTAGTACTCTTAACCACTAAACCATCTCTCCAGTCCCTCACAAACTTTATTTATCTAAACATAAGCATTAATTAGAAATGCCAAATCTTTTAAATATTGTCCAGATTCAGCCACACTAGAAATTTCTGAGCTGGCAAGGCAAGGTTAGGTGTTGAGAGTAAGCAAATGGAGTCTTTCTCTTTTCATGAGGGTGTGTTACCAACTCCATTACCATTTTAAAATACTTTCAAGACTCTAGCCTATAATTCTGTATTAACACAACTGAAGCTTTATCTCCAATGAGGATAACAAAAAAAGGCTTAAGTCCTCTTTTAAGGTGAGTTACTTAGCCAATTAACATATCCTTAGAAGCTTAAAATTCTTTTCTGGAGCAACAGCTACTCCCCAAATATTAAAGCTCATTTTGAGAGCAAAGGTTTGTAGTAAAAATTTCCATATACACTGAAAGATTCAAAGTTCTAACTTCTTACATTGAAGAAGCAACAAAATTGCATAATATAAAGCTATTAGCCATTCTTTTGTAAAATTTTTAATGATATCACTTCATGGGCTCTTGATAATTATAAGCAAACTCACAAAATGAAAACTCCTCACAATCACCAGGATGTAAACAAACTGCATAAAAACAGTCCTCTAAATCTATCTTGAAATGGCAATTGGAGTAAACAAACAGGCTGTAATGCTCTCACAAGTTCTAAAACCTCATCAATCCTTCATAAATTCTGTAACACTCTCTACCTGTTTGATTTTTTTTCTTAATTACAAATAATTTTGAGTTAGTCAATGTAACACTGGCAATCCTTAATCACAATCCTAAGTTCTCCTTGTAATACCAGAACACAACCACAACTTTGGAAAGTCACCTGAGTTCTGAGTATGTGACTAGGCAGCTGTCCTTGGGGCAGTGGAATTAGCATCAAAATACAGATAACTTCAGGGCAAACCACAACTTTGGAAAACAAAACTCAACCTCCAACAATCTAGTATCCAAAATCCAGTCTCCAAAACACTGAGCCTATCCTTCATGCTACAAGGTTTGACTGACAATTTTTATGTATGAATGCACGGTGGTGCAGTCTCCAATTCCTCAATAAAGAGACATTGCCTTAAAATCTTTTAGAAGCCTGGTTTCTAGGATAAGAGTTCCATAAAAATATTATCCCAATTTAGACCTGTTTCTCTAGATTGGGTCATGCCACATGTTGTCTAGAATGACTCTATCTAAATTACCAGTTTTATGTCAAATTTCTGTTACCAATGTTATATTTTTTTAACCATATCCAATAACCTAAAAACCAATAGTCCATAACCAAGGCATGTAGAGAATATTTATACATTTTAAACCAATCAGAAACAAAAATGAAGTGGCTACACATACCTTTAATATTTAAATCAATCACCATTTTTACTTTTTCTAGCTGTAGTTTTAAGAGAAACACCTTGTCACCTGTTGAGTCCAATAATCACAGTCAAAGATTTTTCTAAGAGAAACAACCATCAGTTCCATTATCATAGAAGCTGTGAAGCTCCTGGTGTCTTTAGGATCGGCTAGTATAAACATTTAACCAGCCCCCTGGGGAGCTTGCCCAGTGGTCTTAGGCTTCTAGCTACAGATGCAGGCTTCAAAAGCCAAATGAAACTTTTTATTTATTTGTTCCTTTCTTGAAAGGAGTTAAAACTACATCAATGGGTGAATCAACCAGCATTTAAAATTTTAACCTTTTCTTTTAAACATGAAACACAAAACATTCAAGCAACAAGAAGCAAAACCCAGACATAAATTGACATACATGGACAGCTTGGTGCACAAAGGACATACAATAGACACAGAGGAAAAGATCTAGATGTGGTTCCACCAAACGGACCCAGACATCCTACCTAAAGGACCCAGAACCAGAAATAAGCACTTCTCCAATAGGAGCCAGCAAGGAGGCAAGAAGTCTCTCACCTCCTTCTGTCTCCAGGAGAGCTCCAAAAACTTAAGCTCATTTCCTTTTTTTGCCAAAGCATCTGCAGAGAGTCGGGGAGGACTGTTTTTCTCAACCCCATTCTCTCTCTTGTCTAGGGTGTAAACTGTCTCTAGTCAGGGTCCAAAGACTAAAAGCATGTATGAGAATCGACTTTGCCTCTCTAGATTTTAACATAAATCTAAAAGAACACATACACAAAAACATTTTACCATTATTACCTTGTCTTCTTTTGACAAGGTTTACTCACCACTACCCCAAATCTTTATCTTTGCACATGCTTTCAATTTCTGCAATCCTTCTGAATTGTGCTTACTGCGGCCTTTAAAATCTGTATCCATCACAGTTTCCATCCGAGAGGTCAATACGAGTCTGGTGGTGGAACTGAGGTCGAGTCCTGCGCTTCCTTTTGTTGCTCTCCGGGGCAGCCCCGGACCCAATGGTTCTACTTTGAGTTTCACTTTCTCTAAGCTGTTGGCGTTGTTTTCCAGATCGTCTTCCGACATTTCTCCCTCGATAGAAGTTCCCTCGGTCTCTGATTTTTGGGAATGTTCCTCTCTAACCTGACTTATCACCTTATTGCCCTTTTTTATCTCTGCACCACATCTTTCCTAGTATCCTATGCAATTTTTTCACTAATTTCCATACTGGCATTACTCTTTTTGGTAAAGCCCCCTGCTCCTTGGCAAACCTCAAATCTTTTCCTAATTTTCCCCAACTGGGCATCCTCAGGTGTACTGTAACAGGAAACCATGGAGCAACCTGGTCCACTGCTTTTAAAAAATTATCCACTGTATCTTCCTTTAGCCCGATTCCTTTTGTTTTCAACAAATCCTTGAGGGCTTGGTGAACTGTCTGAGCGGAGGTTGAGTTCCCCATTGCAATTGGTGCAACTTGTCCAAAAACCGGAAACCTTATTGTCTCAATCCAAGAACATAACTCGTCCCACTCACCTGGGAACTTACCGGCTAGCCACCCTGACTGTAATGAGTTCTGAACGGAATTCCCCGTATGGGCCACCAATTGTCCCTTCCAATCCCGACCAGCAGGAAAGGAGCGACACCACAATGGTCTTCTCAAAGCACTTTATTCAGGAACCCTTTTGTCATGCAAGCAGCAACAATGCCTCAATGCAGCCCCTGAGCCCACTCCCTTATTACCCCCCTCAACCGACTCAACCGTCCAGTCTGTGTAACCTCCATTCATAGGTCCACATCACATGTCCTGATCTATCATCATGGTGCGCCTGTGCAGCTCTCACGATGGGGCATGGCTTACTTTCAGGTGCTAGTCATAAGCCTCGGCAGCAGTCCCGGGCGCCATCTTGGGATTTCTGCTACACTCGCTTCCCACAATAAACCCCCAAATAAAGTAATATGATCAAAAACACATGCCTTGCAGGAAATGCCTTTGAATTCTTATCACCTTATAAAATAACCTGGAAAAATTAGATATAGCAATTAACTTCCAAAATGGCAAAATGAAGTTCTTGAAGAAACAGTACCAGACTGTCTACTTAGATAAGGCAGAGAATTTGCTAAAATAATGGATTGTGTTGAACTGTTGATGCTGAACAAAAAAAAAAAATCCTACACTATAGAAAAAATATAGGGCCCTGCCTGCAGCAGCTCGCTGCTCCCACACCTCGTGGGAGAGAGACCTCACCACCTGGACAGGTGAGCACTCCTGAGACCGCCAACACTGCCCACCCCTGCCCACATCCCTGGCCCAAGAGGAAACTGTATATGGCCTCTGGGTTCTCTTGGATAAGGGCAGAGAAGCAGCAAGTCCCCTGCATCTGAGACACCGTCGGAATCTGAAGGGACTGACCAGATAAGCAGTTCTCTGCACCCAAATCCCATGGGAGGGAGAGCTAAACCTTCAGAAAGGCAGACACGCCTGGGAAACCAGAAGAGACTGCACTCTGCCCACATTACTGATTCCAGAGGAAATCACCAAACGCCATCTGGAACCCTGGTGCACGGAAGATACCCGGAAAGGGTGGCTCAGATATTCCTGGTTGCTGCCTCCAGGGAGAGCTCATATGTAACACCCCACAAGCAAACTTCAGCCTCGGGATCACAGGTAAGACAAACCTTCCTACTCCAAGCTACCTGCATAGTGAACTCAGGACACAGGCTCACAGGAACAGCTGAAGACCTGTAGATAGGAAAAACTACACGCCCGAAAGCAGAACACACAGTACCCATAACTGGCTGAAAGAAAACAGGAAAAGAGGTCTACAGCACTCCTGACACACAGGCTTATAGGACACTCTAGCCACTGTCAGAAATAGTAGAACAAAGTAACACTAGAGATAATCTGATAGTGAGAGGCAAACGCAGGAATCCAAGCAACAGAAACCAAGACTACATGGCATCATCGGAGCCCAATTCTCCCACCAAAGCAAAAACTGAATATCCAAACACACCAGAAAAGCAAGATATAGTTTCAAAATCATATTTGATCATGATGCTGGAGGACTTCAAGAAAGACGTGAAGAACTCCCTTAGAGAAACACAGGAAAACATAAATAAACAAGTAGAAGCCTACAGAGAGGAATCACAAAAATCCCTGAAAGAATTCCAGGAAAACACAATCAAACAGTTGAAGGAATTAAAAATGGAAATAGAAGCAATCAAGAAAGAACACATGGAAACAACCCTGGATATAGAAAACCAAAAGAAGAGACAAGGAGCCGTAGATTCAAGCTTCACCAACAGAATACAAGAGATAGAAGAGAGAATCTCAGGAGCAGAAGATTCCATAGAAATCAGTGACTCAACTGTCAAAGATAATGTAAAGCAGAAAAAGCTACTGGTCCAAAACATACAGGAAATCCAGGAATCAATGAGAAGATCAAACCTAAGGGTAATAGGTATAGAAGAGAATGAAGACACCCAGCTCAAAGAACCAGTAAATATCTTCAACAAAATCATAGAAGAAAACTTCCCTAATTTAAAGAAAGAGATACCAATAAGCATACAAGAAGCCTACAGAACTCCAAATAGATTGGACTAGAAAAGAAACTCCACCCGTCACATAATAGTCAAAACACTAAATGCACAAAATAAAGAAAGAATATTAAGGGCTGGAGAGATGGCTCAGCAGTTAAGAGCACTGACTGCTCTTCAAGAGGTCCTGAGTTCAAATCCAAGCTATCACATATTGGCTCACAATCATCCATAATGGGATCCGATGTCCCCTTCAGGTGTGTCTGAAGACAGCAACAGTGTACTTACATACATGGAATAAATAAAATAAATCTTAAAAAAAAAGAAAGAATACTAAAAGCAGTAAGAGAAAAAGGTCAAGCAACATATAAAGGCAGACCTATCAGAATTACATCAGACTTTTCGCCAGAGACTATGAAAGCCAGAAGATCCTGGACAGATGAGAACACAAATGCCAGCCCAGGTTACTGTATCCTGCAAAACTCTCAATTATCATAGATGGAGAAACCAAGATATTCCATGACAAAACCAAATTTACACAGTGTCTTTCTACAAATCCAGCATTACAAAGGATAATAGATGGTAAAACCCAACATAAGGAGGCAAGCTATACCTTAGAAGAAGCAAGAAACTAATCATTTTGGCAACAAAACAAAGAGAAGAAAAGCACAGAAACATAACCTCATATCCAAATATGAATATAACAGGAAGCAATAATCACTATTCCTTAATATCTCTCAACATCAATGGCCTCAAATCCCCAATAAAAAGACATAACTTAATAAACTGGATACGCAACGAGGACCCTGCATTCTGCTGCCTACAGGAAACACGCCTCAGAGACAAAGACAGACACTACCTCAGAGTAAAAGGCTAGAAAACAACTTTCCAAGCAAATGGTTGGAAGAAGCAAGCTGGAATAGCCATTCTAATATCAAATAAAATCAATTTTCAACTAAAAGTCATCAAAAAAGATAAGGAAGGACACTTTATATTCATCAAAGAAAAAATCCACCAAGATGAACTCTCAAACCTAAATATCTATGCCCCAAATACCAGGGCACCTATATACGTAAAAGAAACCTTATTCAGCTCAAAACACAAATTGCACCTCACACAATAATAGTAGGAGATTTCAACACCCCACTCACATCAATGGACAGATCATGGAAACAGAAATTAAACAGAGACGTAGACAGACTAAGAGAAGTCATGAGCCAAATGGACTTAACGGATATTTATAGAACGTTCTACCCTAAAGCAAAAGGATATACCTTCTTCTCAGCTCCTCATGGTACTTTCTCCAAAATTGACCATATAATTGGTCAAAAACGGGCCTCAACAGGTACAAAAAGATAGAAATAATCCCATGCGTGCTATCAGACCACCAGCGCCTAAAGCTGGTCTTCAATAACAATAAGGGAAGAACGCCCACATACATGTGGAACTTGAACAATGCTCTACTCAACGATAACCTAGTCAAGGAAGCGATCTACAGATTCAATGCAATCCCCATCAAAATACTAGTCCATTTCTTCAAAAGAGTTAGGCAGAACAATTTGCAAATTCATCTGGAATAACAAAAAACCCAGGATAGCTAATACTATCGTCAACAATAAAATGACTTCATGGGAATCACTATCCCTGTACTCAAGCAGTATTACAGAGCAATAGTGATAAAAACTGTATGGTATTGGTACAGAGACAGACAGATAGACCAACGGAATAGAATTGAAGACCCAGAAATGAACCCACACTCCTATGGTCACTTGATTTTTGACATTTTGACAAAGGAGCCAAAACCATCAAATGGAAAAAAGATAGCATTTTCAGCAAATGGTGCTGGTTCAACTGGAGGTCAACATGTAGAAGCATGCAGATTGATCCATGCTTATCACCCTGTAAATAGCTTAAGTCCATGTGGATCAAGGACCTCCACATCAAACCAGATACACACAAAATAATAGAAGAAAAGCTAGGGCAGCATCTCGAACACATGGGCACTGGAAAAAATTTCCTGAACTAAACACCAATGGCTTATGCTCTAAGATTAAGAATCGGCAAATGGGATCTCATAAAACTGCAAAGCTTCTGTAAGGCAAAGGACACTGTGGTTAGGACATATGGCAACCAACAGATTGGGAAAAGATCTTTACCAATCCTACAACAGATGGAGGCCTTATATCCAAAATATACAGAGAACTCAAAAAATTAGACCGCAGGGAGACAAATAACCCTATTAAAAATGGGGTTCAGAGCTAAACAAAGAATTCACAGCTTAGGAATGCCGAATGGCTGAGAAACACCTAAACAAATGTTCAACATCTTTAGTCTTAAGGGAAATGCAAATCAAAACAACTCTGAGATTTCACCTCACACCAGTGAGAATGGCTAAGATCAAAAACTCGGGTGACAGCAAATGCTGGTGAGGATGTGGAGAAAGAGGAACACTCCTCCATTGTTGGTGGGATTGCAGACTGGTACAACCATTCTGGAAATCAGTCTTGAGGTTCCTCAGAAAATTGGACATTGAATTGCCTGAGGATCCAGCTATACCTCTCTTGGGCATATACCCATAAGATGCCCCAACATATAAAAAAGTCATGTGCTCCACTATGTTCATAGCAGCCTTATTTATAATAGCCAGAAGCTGGAAAGAACCCAGATGCCCTTCAACAGAGGAATGGATACAGAAATTGTGGTACATCTACACAATGGAATATTACTCAGCTATCAAAAACAATGATTTTTTGAAATTCATAGGCAAATGGTTGGAACTGGAAAATATCATCGTGAGTGAGGTAACCCAATTACAGAAAAACACACATGGTATGCACTCCTTTATAAGTGGCTATTAGACCAAATGCTTGAATTACCCAAGATGCCTAGAACACATGAAACTTAAGACAGATGATCAAAATGTGAATGCTTCACTCCTTCTTTAAAAGGGGAACAGGAATACCCTTGGCAGGGAATAGAGGGGTAAAGATTAAAACAGAGACAGAAGGAACACCCATTCAGAGTTTGCCCTACATGTGGCCCATACATATACAGCCACCCAATTAGACAAGATGTATGAAGCAAAAAAGTGGAGGCAGACAGGAGCCAAATGTAGATTTCTCCTGAGAGACACAGCCCAAATACAGTAAATACAGAGGCAAATGCCAGCAGCAAACCACTGAACTGACAACAGGACTCCCGTTGAAGGAATCAGAGAACGAACTAGAAAGCTTGAAGGGGCTCGAGACCCCATATGAACACCAATGCCAAGCAACCAGAGCTTCCTGGGATTAAGCCACTACCTAAAGACTATACATGGACTGACCCTGGACTCTGACCTCATAGGTAGCATTGAATATCCTAGTAAGATCACCAGTGTAAGGGGAAGCCCTGGTCCTGCTATGACTTAACCCCCAGTGAACGTGATTGTTGTGGGGAAAGCGGCAATGGGGAGAGGATGGGGAGGGGAACACCCTTAAAGAAGGGGAGGGGGAGGGGATAGGGGGATGTTGGCCCGGAAACCGGGAAAGGAAATAACACTCAAAATGTAAATAAGAAATACTCAAGATAATAAAAAAAAAATTAAAAAAAAAAAGAAGACAGGAGGATAGCCCCAAGTTTGAGGCCAATCTTGTCTACAATGTAAAACTCAATTGTAAAACAAACAAAAATAATAGCAACAAAAATGTTAAAAGAAGGAGTAATATACATTAGACAGAAAACCATCTCTTTTATCAATTAAAATTTTATGTTATAATGTATGGCATGTAGGTCACAAAAATACTGCAGGTAATTAAAAATAACTTGAGAATTGTAATTTAAAAAAAAGAAAAAAATATAGGATGAGGAGGTGAGCCACAGACAAGAACAAATGTTCATGTCTGTGTACCCATTTGTGTGTATACTCTTAGACTACAGAAAACTGAATATAAGCATGCATTATATTACTTCTCAGTTGTTTCAATAACATACCATAGCCAAGGTAACTTATAGAGAAAGACTTTATGTGATTTTCATGTTTCACATCTTTACAGTCCATGATGGTGAGCTAAAGGACTCGCAGCAAGGGCAGTAAGGTAAAGAATCTCATTTTGAAGCTAAAGTCAGATTCAGAGAAAGTAATCGTAGTTACATAATTTTTTGAACTTTCAAAAACTACCCTCAGTAAAATAGTTCCACTATCAAAGTCTAGACTCCCAAGCCACACCTCCCATCAATTAGTAATCAAATAATTAAATATTGAAGAATCAGGAGAATATCTTATTCAAGCCACCACCTACTCCAAACACAATTGTATTTAAAACACAGGATTCTGATTTACCAAAGGGCATAAAGTATTTTAAGTTGTTGATCAGTGCAGTATAAGAGATTTTCAAAATATTAAATTATTGGTCAATACAGAAAGGTGGAAGAGAATTTCCTATTATTGAAATCAACATGCACTTTACACATATCACCCATGAGTTCCTGATCTATAACTGATTTGAAATTCTCCTCTCTGAAGTCCAACTTATAGGATTATGTCATTATGCAGGTGAAGGCAGGTATAAGATAGAATGAGGCCTGTCATTGGACGACAAGATGGATGGGCAGAAGAAAAGTTTTAGAGGAGAGGGAGATAGGAGGGAGAGGACATGAGAGAAAGACAGCCAAGAGAATACGGAGACAGGTGTTAAGATTCCTCTCTGCACATTTACCCATTGTTATGAATATTCTTAAGGGATGGATGTGTACAGAGATTTGTACGTCTAGGTGGGCAATTATATGTTATCAATTGGATCAGAGGTTATTATGTTGTATATTCTTTTTTTTTTTTTTTTGGTTGGTGGATGTTGCCTTTTTAAATCAGATTTCTGTGTCGCCCTTTCTCTTCAACACTATTTTGAGGGTATATGTACATTACAAAGATTGGATTAAATAATTAAATAATGAGACAAGAAAGAGAGCATTTAATATACCCAAAGCATTTTTAAAGTCAGCAACCCTATGTAGAGAAATCATAAATTTGGGAAATTTTAAATTTTATAATTTATTATTGTGTGTGTGTATGATGCCCATGCATGGTGCACATGTGAGATTACCAGACAACTTGGTAGAGTCAGTTCTCTTTTTCTACCTTGCCATGAACTCTAAGGTTTCAGTTTGACTTGGGTTGGGTGGTAAGCACTTTTACCTACTAAGCCATCTCACAGGGTCATAAGTGTGTTGTCTTGACACTTCTGGTTTT